>NC_065512.1:20938982-21025144 GCF_006386435.1 Epinephelus moara | reverse complement strand
CTGCTTAAAGGATAAGTTTGGTATTTTCCATCCTGGACCATCCTTTTCCATGTTTTTCTGCTAAGTGATTTATTTAAATGGAGTCTGGTGAGTTTAGAGATGGAACTTGCAGGGCTGTTTCTGGTGAAACAAAAAGGATCTTACTCTTTAACAAAAAGGTCTGTCGATGTGGGATCCCTTTCTGGAGTATGTACGAGAGCTGGACTTTCCAAATATTCCTGAATGACTGATCATCTATTTTACAGACATTACACTGTGATGTGACAGGCAGTTGTCCGACCAACAACCACTATATTATGTTTTAGTATTTAGTGTTATTTTTGTCATCATATATGCATTTCCATATATTTCTATAGTTTGATTGTATTACTATGGGTACTGATTTGGTTTGTAGTATTTGTCTTGTCTTACTGTGTTTTTTTTTATCTGCTCTATTAAGAAAATTTCAATAAACAGATTGTGAAAAAAAGGTCTATCTCCGTAGGGATCCTTTCCATAATGTTGTCAGACACTTCAAATAATAATCTGAGCCTGTCAGTGGCAAAATGTCTTGAATGGTTACATTGCAGCCTGTTTCAGCGCTGCTGGCTGCAGCTGTCTCGCTCAACATTGGACCAGTTTTAAAAACTATTATCTCCATTAGTCACTTAGACACAAAAACAATGGAAAGTAGAGTCCAGGTTGAACTGGAAATAGATTGTGACAAATTTCTCGCCTTTTTTGGCTAATTTCTTTTCTTTTTTTGTGTGTTTGTTTTATAATATAATTTTTAGTTGTGATATGTCTATCCTCCTTTCAGCATTGCAATTATTTAAGCAAACTAAATGAAAATTAGGGATGCATGGTAATATTGGCATGTCATCAGTATCATGCTATGATATTGGCTTTTTAAATGTAATATGAGAATCGTCCAACGTGCTTTTTCTTAATTTGCACAATGAATGAATATCAAATACACTGACAAGCATTGTATTCCATGTCTCCATCTGCTGGTGGGCCATCACGATAACTAGGGATGCATGATATTGGATTTTTTGACGATATCCAATACGCTGATATATAATAGCTTATTTGACAGATAACAGATACCGATGTCGATATATCCATTTTTTCCCCACCTATTTTAAGTAATCATCAAGTCTCTTCTGTAGGGAATTGACATCATATTATGCATGCATACGCCTATTGTAATGGCCCACCAGCAGATGGAGACATGAAACAGAAAGCTTTTCAATGTATTCATTCATTGTGCAAAATAAGAAAAATCATGTTGGCCGATTCTGATTTCATTCATTATAAAGCCGATATTGGCCAACACCAATGATGTACTGATATTATCAGCATGTCATGACTTTCAACAAAATAAAATGTCTAAACAAACCACTGAGGGGCAAACGGGTGAACTTATTTCGGATGTGTGTTCTAGGCTAATGATAAACCAATGATAAACTACAAGCTTTAATAACACTATAATAAACACCTGTTTGCTCTCCGTTCAACACACCTGATCCCCATTACCTGGAGCTTACCTATGTGTAACACTACCCTGTGTTCAGTTTAATAACTGCATGTGTATATTTATATTAACCTTGTGTTAAGGTAAGAATGGAATAAACAAAATTATATTATGGCTCCAACACAGCATGTTGACCGATGACACGCCGATATTACTGTGCATCCTTAATGATAAGAGTATGTATCCATAATATGATGTTAATTCCACTACAGAAGAGACCTGATGATCACTAAAACAATGTGGGGGAAAAAAGTAGATATATTGATTTTGATATTGGTTATTGGTCAAATGAGTTGTTACATATCGGCAAATCAGATATCGGCAAAGAAATCCAATATCGTGCATCCCTAATAAGAATCCACGATGAGGTCAATTTTAAGGTTTTGTGATACAAAATAAAAAAGAACATAATCTTTCTGTATTTGTGGCATTTTGTAAAAAAATGGATATCATGGTGCAGAAAACTGTGCAGTGAAATTTGTTTATATTTGACGTCAATCTGGACTGAACCAGGAAATGCATTCTTATTTCTCTTTGTCCACCGCTGAGAAATGTAACAGAGTGACGGTCTGTGCCTAGAAACTGGGCGGTGAACTTGGAGGGACGCCATGGACACTTTAAGCTGCACTGATAAAACCCTCCAAAGATCTAAAAGCATTCAGACCCCATGTGTAACCCTCTCCTCCTTCTACATTTTACTCTCCCCCTCCACACGATAGGAATCAGACAGTCGTGGAAAAACACTCCGATTGTTGCCAGCTGGGTGCCTCATCAGTAAGATCAGCTCTTTCCCATCTATTGAGATGATAGACAGATGATAATGCACCCAGTGAGTCTTGGCCTGCACTCAGATGGCTGCACGTGGCATTGATTGCGAGGCCCGATGGAAAGTGCACGGAAGTGAGACCTCAGCATTCACCTTGTTTCACCAGCTGAGAGTCAGCAGTAAAGCGTGACCCTTGGGAGGAGAGAGCTCAGGTTTCTGGGAAATGAACCACACAGGGTCTCACAGATGCTTTTCAGCAGCGGACCATCATTGCTGGGGAAATTTGTGCTGAAATTTTGCCCACCATAGCTTACATTTCACCCCGCATGTTGGAAAATATGTGTACAGAGAAAATAACTGTGAAGAGGAAGCTCCTAGGTCTGTATTCTCAGTTTATTTCCAGTAAATGCCGTTTTAATGTCAATGAGGGACCGGGCAACGGGATATCCCGTTTAGCAAAACAAGTCATCCAAGGTCGTCGCAGTTCAACAATCACTGCCTTCATGCCAGAAAGAAATATTTTAGAGCGTACCTGAACTACACCCATACAGGAGTCCAAGAAGATGGTTCCTTTGGGCTCTTTGGAGATCTTCTCATCCTTGTAGAAGTTTAAATTATACGAGCCGTCCCCAAGCTGAGTTAGATGGAAATACCTCCTCTTGAACGACTGAAACAGAAAGAAGAACATTCGACCTTTTAATTATTAGGAAACTAAATGCAATGTTTTGGTCTTTACAATTTCAAGTCCACTACACTCTCTGTGTTATACAGTATAAGATGAGGCTGTCAGTAATTAGAAGTCTGCCAATAAAGAGGCAGTAAATAAAACCTTATTAAAAAAATAAAACAATGGGTGGATGTATTAAGAATAGAGGGACATATACTTCCTGTTGAGATACGATCATCTACATTTGTAGCCGCTTTTAAACAACATTTAAAACCGCATGTTTTTTAGGATGGCATTTCTATAAAGGTCCCAATGTTAAGTGTCTGTATATGTTTATGTTTTTAATCACTTTGTTTTACCACTTTACTACTTGCAGATACCTCACTGTTTATAGTCTCGCTTCATTTAATTGCTTCATCTTATTGTCTTGTGAAGCACTTTGTAACGTCTGTTCTGAAAAGTGCTATATAAATACATTTATTATTAGTATCATTATTATATGTGGTACATATTGTAAAGCCCCTGTACAGCAAATTTCTGATGTGTGATTGTGGGCTATATGAACAAAATGTATTTGACTTTAGGTAAATATTTGTGATGGAAGAAATGACTTAGGACGAGACCTTCTCATGATAATGAGAGAAATAGATCAATTTCACTGCTGACATAGCTGAATCTAAACAAAACGAACCCTTTTATGCATGAATTATTAAATCACAAAGTAATAATATTTCTCAATGTTTGTTTCTGCTTCTAAACAAGTGAAAAATCATGCCTATAAATTTTCTTCCCATATATATTAGTTAGAAGGAGTAACTGATCTCCCCATGGCAGTTGATATCATGCATGAGAGGGTTAAGGAAAGCTGAGTAAGACATGTCAATAATAAGCGATTTTAATAAAATATTAGACTCAAGACTAAAATCTACACATCCTGATAGTATGTTGTTTCCCAACATTTCATACATTTTTTCATCACTCCTACATAACTTGTACACAATATACATATAATAAATTACAGTTTTGGTAATTTGTAAACTAATGTGGCTGCAACCAAAGCTTATTTTCATTATAGATGAATCTCTGACTTATTTTCTCCATTAACAAATTAGCATCTTGTCTATAAAATGTCAGAAAATTGTTAAAAATGACTGTCGCAAGTTCCACGAGCCAAAAGGTGACATCTTCAAATTGACAAAACCTGAAGATATTCAATTTGCTGTCAAAAAACCCAAAGAAAACAAAAAGCAAATGCTGACATTTGAACATCTGGAACCAACAACTGACTTTTTCCCTCTATGACATGTCATTAAAAAACGTGAAAAATACTGGAAAAAATGGAAATATTATTTGACTTTGAAGTGATCTTTTATTTATATGTTTATTATATTTGGTGAATTTTGTTTTAAACCCCACGGTATTAAGACATACAGGATGGATGACAGCTCATGAATGAGTGGAAGATTTCTCCTGCAACAATACCCTGGATTTCCAGGTATCAAAGTCAAGGATCATAAGGAACTTCTTGATCTTAAAGGACGATCACGGACATAAAGGACCCATTATCTACGATACTACAATGTAACCTTGCTTCTTCTCATTTTCTGTTTTACAAGATGTTGAGCATCTCACCTTAACCTATGATCTTCCTGTCTGTTGTTACTGGTTTTGTGCTATTTTTTATTTTTTTATGTAAAAATAAAAACTGGAACCAGCAAATGTTTTGTATTTTAGTTAGTCTACCCTCAAATCCATGTCTTTATTTATGGTATCTTACCTTTTCAACCAATGTTTAGACTGATGGAATAAATGTCCTTAGCAGTTCAAGTAGTCTTTGGTTAGTTTTAGAGTTTTGTAGAGGTAAATGTTATTGTAATACATGCACTTCCTGTTCTCAAGTTTCAGATAGCTTATCAGGGTGTCCCTTTTCACATCTCCATTAAGCTTTGTCTCATGATTTGCACTTGTCTTTTAACTGCTTTTGTGTCAATATACTGAACTATAAAATAAGAATAATTTTTGCTGGACAAGTGACTTGAATACTCCCTCAGAATAGCTGCTGTTTCATTTTCTGTTGATCAAATAATCCATTGTCTAAAGCTTTCACTATTGTCTCACCCTCATGGTGACGCTGATGGCACTGTTCATGTTGCCTTTATACAGCCAGCCATGTTTGGAAATTCCACCCTTCTGTGATCCAAGGGAGGCCGTATCCTGCAGGAGATAACAACACAAGATCAGACAATCATCAAATCTTAAAATCTTGTTTTTTGTATGCTGTAATATATCTACAAATGTACCAACAGAGTGGAATTCACTTATCTTAATGTTAAAAGAAGTTGCAATACTTAAAATACAGCAAATTCTGGAGCATATACATCAATAAACTGTCGTCTGTTTCTAAAAAAAAAAGTCAAAATAAATGTACATATGCAGAGAAAACTCAAAAAAGAGACTCAACATGATTTAATTTGGATATTTTTGCAGTGCATCAGTACACTGTGATATCATATCACCCATTCTGTGAACACACCCTGCCGGAGCCTTGCCTCACTGTGCAGAAAACCTTTGATGTTGTGGTTTGAGACGACACAGAGCAGAACACGATGTAGGTCTGCCTCAGTCCAAACAAGCAGGCAGAGGAACATTAAACAAACTGTGACTGTGAAACCAAATAAACATCTCCATCTTCACAGCAGATCCGTGACACGAGGACCGGATCATCTCGCATTCATATGGCGGGTAGCATGAGATCACATACGACCAAAACCTGTCATCTATGAAAATGATCTGTAAAAATAAACCAATTAGGCGAGTAATGAAGGAAGAGGAGCCGGGCCCTGTCCTGGTTTATATCAGAGCTGCGTGACATTTACAGTTACTTCCCGACTTTGAGAGACTACAGTGAGGAGCTGAACCCTGACAGCTTCACACAGTGAGGAGAGTGAATGGCCTTTCAAGATGTCTTCATCCTGGTCCAGCACCACCACTTCTTCTTCTTCTTCTTCTTCTTCTTCTTCTTCTTCTTCTTCTTCTTCTTCTTCTTCTTCTTCTTCTCCTCTCAGTCGCATAAAGCAAAAGGGGATTTTTTAAAAGTGCTGGCAGGAGTTATGATATTTTCAATGTGCCTTGTAAAGTGATCTGAAAAGCATCTGGAAAGGTTCACTGCCTATGTCTCCTTTTCAATGTCTAGACAACATTCACCAGTCCGCAGAGAGGCAGAAGAATCACAGGGTTCATTCTCTCTGAACTCCTATTTCTAAACTATTTAAAAAATCAGCAAACAAAACAGTTGCACTATTAAACTCCGGTTTGACAAAGAAAGGATAAACCAAATCTCAGTTGCATGTGATCCAAAACACACAATCATGAAAAATAAATGATTTAATGTGGTTATTTTAGAGAATGAGTTCAATTGCTTTTCTTTCTGCACAAGCAACCTCCCTGTTTCAAAAAAAATCTTGTTGTGAAGAGATGGAGGCCAGAGAACGAGGCAAGAGTTGAACGAAGTCCTCCTGCTCCTCCTGTCCTGTCAGAGGTGAGGCTGACTGTGAGGCTGAGCAGGACAGACTCTGACCCCTGACGACCTGCGCACAGCTTTCCTCAATCACAGCTCCAAAACCCCAAAAGCTCCTGTGTGTAAATGGTGTATTCCAGCTACTACTGACGCAAATTTTGTTGCCTATAGGAGGTGCACTTTGACATATAGCGTGAGCACAGTAGGTCAGGATCATCATCATACATCTTGTGAGAGAGCACGACCTTAGAGTGTGTTAGATAACACATCAGCCACAGCTTCTTATCATCTTTAAGGCTCCCATCACATCTGAGTGTCTCTGTCAGGTGACTCATGAGCCTCCTTGTTGTGCACTCCCACAAGCCATTCCAAAGGCAACAAACACTCATTTAATCTGTGCACAAAAACACTCACACCCACTCCGTCATACATAAATTAGAGGAGGATGAAAAAATCCAAATGCTGCTGGAAAATTTCACTACGTAAAAAAAGGAGCTCTTCTGAGACATGGTGTGCCGGTAAAAGTCTTTACGTCTAATTACACTTAATTCTTTCCGTTGAATTCAGCTATTAGATGCAAAAATGCCTTTTATTTCTTTAATAGCTATAACGAAAACAGGAAAGGCAAAACTGATGACTGGAATTAGAAGCATGCAGTCTTTTTTGGGCAAGGTTTCTAATAAAGAGACATGATCCTTGGTTAAAATGCAGTCTAGAAACAATGCAGATACACACTTCAGTACTCTGAGCTATTGATTGGATTAGTTTTGGTAAATTAAGGGATGAAAAGTCTAGACACTGTTAAGAAATAAGACGTAGAGGGCCCTATTTAAACAACCTATAGGGCATGGTCTAAAGTGCATCTGGGGGCGTGTCGCACTCTACTTTTGCTCATTAAACGGGGCATAATCTGGGTGTATTTAGGTTGTATTTAGTCCCTTAATTAATCATAGGTGTGTTTTTGGCATAACATGAATTCAACCAACCAGAGTGTCATCTCCCATTCCCTTAAAAAGCCAAATGCACCTGGTGCACTGCTGTTTGCATGGCCATTCAGCAAATTGGAGAAGCAAGCGTTTTTCTGCTGAGAGTAATGCAGCAATGGCACTAATGTCACTGCAGCAAATATAGTGAGATATTTAAGCAGCAAAATTAAAAACTATAGAGGAAACAGAACTAAAATTTAGCTTCTGAAATAATCAACGAAGTTACACTGCTCCTCCTGCGCAAACAGCTCTGCTCTGATCTCTGCTATGTTGCATTTTACAGAATGTCATTCATATTTTCCCTCTTTAATGATGTTTTATTTCACCCACCTGCAACCCAGCAACGCGTTCCTGTATGTGTAACAAGCAGAGTGTACACACATTGTGAATCCAACTATGTAGGCGCATCTCACCATCTGAATAATGCAGCGTTAAAATAGCAGGAAACTGGGGCGACATCTACCTCAACTGGTAGAGTGTGTGCCCCATATAGGCTGAGTCCTTTGCAGCGGCCTGGGTTTGATTCCAACCTGTGGCCCTCTGCTGCATGTCAGCCCGCCCCTCTCTTTATCCCACCCTTCCTGTCTGTCCTGGCTGTCCTACCAATAATGGCAAAAATTATCTTAAAAAATAGCAGGAAAATACTGTACCATTCTGACTTTGGACCAAGTTTGGTTGGTCAATGGCTCAGTCACTTTCTGCTGCCTCAAAATAACAATGCACAAACAATGCATCTCACCACACCTCATTTTAAGACCCATGGGTGTACAGATGGATGCAAGCTACTTACACAAGGGTGCTGATCGTAAAAATGACAACTGTGTCAGTCTGAAACTAGCAATGACAGATGTGTGTGGTGTGTGCCCTTTGCCAGCTGTATGACAGGGCCCATAGACTCACCTCATCTTTGTCGACATCCTCATCCACTTCAAATACATGGACTGCCAGTTTATCAGGTCTGGACACTTTGCTGTGAAAGAATCAATTCTCATTAAGCAAGCATGTACAGTAACACGATCAGAGAAAACAACAAATAACACCATCAAGTACAAAAAATTATGACAGGTCAAGGTAACTGTGTCCTCTGGTGCTGCACTTAGGTATAATTTTGAGATTCTTTTAGGTTTTACATTTCTTGTTCAAAATTCAATAACTTGATTGTCATTATGCACAAATAAAATAAAATAAGACACAAATGAAGTAAGAGATAATAAATATTCAACGCAAAATATTCAATCTAAGCCATATAAGTACAAAATATAAGCAATATTTAGTATAAAAAATACAATTAATGAGTGTGCAAACATCAGCAGCTGCAGCAAAAGTCCAGTAAAGGCACAGTATGACAGATATGAAGTTAATTATCCATTAAATTGATGCGGAAAATATCTTTTTTTTAGTCCAACATATTTATCTGACACCTTCTGCTACTAGTTGCTTGTTCATACAATGTTATCTTAATTTATCACTTTGGAAAGAGACGTTCTTCTCAATAGACACATTTACATTAGATATTTAGGTGCATTTCACTGCCAGTACTTGAGTTTTTAGCACTTGGCATTTAACAGCGTTTGCTGTCGAGGATATTGACGGCAGATTGAGTTTTGCTTATCTGCTTTTATTTCAGTTCACTCAGTTAATCTTTCTAGCACATGTGGTCTGAGGTGGTGTGACTGAGATGTGAATTTTCCTTCAGTTTTCTTCATTGTCTTTGAATTTGAGTAATTTTGCATATTTGCAGCTGACTCTGGAGAGTCTGAAAAAGGCAACATCACGGCAAATGCAAATTCCAGGAGTGCTGAAAAGCAGCACTTGACTGTTAATGGAAACACACTGAGGTGTATACTGTCTTCCTGCTGGAACATGAAAACGTGCCAAAGGTAAGAATCACTTTTACTGACAACAGTGTGAGGTTTTTAACAGGCGATCCACGTCACAGGGTATTGTTTTAACTTCCCCAGGTTCAGTAAAGTGACAGACCATTTGGCAGCAGCGTCAGTGTGGAGATCATAAGGTCATTGTCAACTCATATTCTAACGTGTTGTCAGTAAAACAGATATTCTTTAGGGAAGAGGCTGGAGCTGATGACACAATCTCCGGACAATGAGGGTGGTTTCCACACAGGCTGCAGCCGGGAATTATCCAGCGCACTGTAAAAAGGAAACTGTCTTTTGTTGCAGGGAAATAAGACTTATTTGCACGCATGCGTTTCCTTGTAATTAAATCACAGCAACATTTTTGTAGAAGCAGGAAACACAAAAGTTACAGTGTGTCTCGGTGACCTGGAAAAAACTGCGTGACTGCGTGTGCACTGTGTCTTTAGTTTAAAACCTCTGGCATCCATATATTACATGTGGTGACTGTTCTTACTTGCCCATCATAAGAATGTCTCCTCACACTTCCACATTACCTCTTTGAATACAGTGTATAACAGTGCTGCAGACTTACTGTGGAAGCTGTCGAAAGTCTCCAGAATAGTCCTCGTATTTGTAGTTGACAACATGCCAGTCAGACTTGTAGGTCTTAATGCACTGAGAAGACAAAGGAAACAAATTAAAGACCACTGTAACATACTGTACAGTCTGTCAGCACTGTGAAACACACCTGAGCAGTACTTTAGAGTTGTGTAAAGGTGTCAGTTTGTGTCAAAATCACTAGTTTGTGTCCTCCAATCAAGCATTTATAGATGTTCACAAAGGCCAAACTTGAACATGAAAAGTCCTTGGAAGAAGTGAGATGCAATTACTGTTTAAATATGGAGACAATGGTACAAACATTCAGACAGTCTTTCTGCACGCAGGTGTAGGCTCAAAAAGGAGCAGATGTCCGAAATCTGCTTACTATCTCACAGCAGGCCAATTGCTGTATGAAGCAGGCAAAATTCTCAGATCTGGGAAGTTTCAGTAAGTTACAGACATTTGCGGAAGCAGGCTTCCCAGTTCAAATGTTGGAAAGTTGTGTGGTGGAGAGTTTCAGACACTGTTCATCCATTAGACTTGAACTTTGGTTGAAGCACATTGACACCTTTAAAAGAGTATACTGCCTACTTAGTGTTGCATTCCTAAAACACGGTCTCACAATGGACAGTTTAAAAAGCTAGAACTGCCATCCCAAAGTTGTATGCTTTCGTGCACCAGTCAAGTTTCTCGTACAGTTTACACCCATGTTTGTGAGGACATGGATGCTTCACACACATTTTCCTACTGGGAGCATGGAAGATTTTTCCAATCAGTACAGTCCCAAGGTGGGCACCCATGATTAGTGTCACCAATTCAGTATCAGACCAAATGATGATGTTAGGTAATGGCCAGAAATGTGTTCTATGTAGAACATTACGATGTCACAGTGACACTGATCTTTGACATTTTGGATATTGTAGGCCATCATCTTTATCATTTTAACCTATTAGACATTTGTGTGAAATTTTGTCATAATTAGCGAATTAATTCTTAGTGTTACGGCCAAAAACATATTTTGTAAGGTCACACTGACCTTGACCTTTGACCACATAATTCTAATCAGTTTATTCTTCTGTCCAAGTGGACATTTGTGCCAAATTTGAAAAAAATTCCCTTAAGCTGTTCTTGAAATGTTGCCTTCACAAGAATGAAATGGATGCAAGGTCATGGCAATTTTGACCTTTGACGCTTGACCACCAAAATCCAATAAGTTTATCCTCGAGTCCAAGTGAATGTTTTTGCCATATTTTGAATTAATTCGCTCATGGTGTTCTTAAGATATCGAATTCATGAGAATAAGCCAAACCAGGTCACAGTCACCTTGACCCTTGACCTATGACCACCAAAAACTAATCAATTCCTCACTGAGTCCAAGTGGACAGTTGTGCCAAATTTAAATAAATTCCCATGAGGTGTTCTTGAGATATCACGTTCACAAGGATGGGACGTACATATGGACAACCTGAAACCAAAACGCCTCCAGCCATTGCTATCTCAGGTGCTGAGGCATAAAAAAAGATCAAACTAGATTTAGCAGAATGGGAGACATCTTTGTTGTTTCTTGTCAAAACCTGGTGCCTATATTGACCACAATGCAACTCGGCTCCAACAGTTCAGTCAGAGATTTGGGTGTGTTACAAGTAGCAGGTAATGTAGCGTAGAACAGAGATAAGATGTTGGCTACAGAGGTCTGGAAAGCTCACTTTTGTTTTTCATTTTCAAACACAAGAAGTTTGTGCTCTAGATAAATGATCAGCGCTCAGTGAATAACCTCCGAAGCTCTATGATAAGCTATTATGGCAAGGTTTAACTATACAGACCAGTGAGCAGTGATAACTAACACGTCTTTGGGGTCATCAGGTGGGAACCTTCTTTCACCGGTGTTTCGTCTAGTTGGTGCCATGACACCTCCAGGAGGCTAGACAGTGATCTCTGGCATCCCAGAGACACTCCCCTAATGCCAGGTCTCACTGCTCCACGCACCGACCCAATAACCTCCTTTACCTTACATTACACATGGCTTTCTCAGCCCAAACAGCACTGCCACCTTCAACAAACCCAGGCTCTGTTTATGCCAGCTCCAGGTAGTGACTGTGCCGATACTACCTTTCGTAGCACATTCACCATACCCTATGTCACATGCTACATATCATAACTCCAATATAAGCTTAAGTTAAAGGAGATAGAGAAGATAAACTCAAGGTAAGATAAACTGGAAGAACATAGGGTTCAATCACAAATCAAATTTGTATGCTACAGAAGAGAGGTATGGCAACTGTAAACAGCTGATTATCATGAACAAACCGAAAACTTGCAAACTCACATGCTCTCAAATTTAGAGACTGGGTGGACTTGAAAACTGCACAGTTTATTTATTAGTGAATCCAGATGTTGTTTCATATTTACTTACAGCTGTTTTTATGAATCATTACAAAGCATATCTACAATACAACGGTTGTTTTGAGCAACAATTAAAGCTTCTATGTAGTGAAATCCTCAAGGAATAAGGAGTGTATGGTCAGTGTTCACACTCCACCTCAGTCTAACCATCCATTAGCACAAACTGGGGAGGGAGTGTATCTCTATCTCCCTGTACTGGGAAAGGAGACATCTGTTCATTGTTAGAGTCAGAGATAGGAGCAGCTCACTGGTATCTATTCTGCAGAAATACGTGACCGTTTACAAGAACTGCGCCGAAATGCAACCTGATCAGGAGGGCGATCGGAAACAGAGAGGCTCCTGCTGGGTTGATCCCCACAGCTGTCCTGGTGATGTCACACAATACACTTGACCGGCAGTTTCAGTATCTTTATGACTTCAGACAAAGCTCCCTGAACGCTAACCTCTGACCTGGAAGGTGAACTGTTGGCAGCCAGTTGGTCTCTGACTTTAGAAGACAGTAAGAGTAGTGTGCCACATGGTAACCCACTGTGATCATTAGAGGAAGAAACATTTTCCCTCTTGTCGCCATAATTCATCACATTTTTTCTGATTTTTTTTCAGTCCAAATGCAAGTAAATTACTAAACAAACACATCTTAGAAGCTGCTGTGTTTTCAAAAAGTTTACAGCTTGTTTAGTCTAAGACAGCAGAGACAGGCAGAATTATAAACCAACACTGACAGACAAAAAACAGAAGTTAGATAAACTTGAAAATTGCAGAAATTAATTGCACTTCATCCCTCCTATGCCCCCTGCCATGAATAGATATAACTGAGAAAACACAGCACAAACAGTCCAGTAATGATCTGTAATGAGCCAAGATACCATTTACGCAACAGTTCAAAGTAAGATGAATGTTCCCTTTAGTGGAAATAAAGAGGTTTCCTGATCAGCCGTGATGCGTGATGTACATTGCTGCTAATATTAGACCACAAATTGAGTAATGACTCACATTAGTGTCACTATTCTGCAGCCATGTGTCTGTGCAGTTAACATGAGAGTGATATATTCCTCTTACTGCTTGTACCAGACGTTGCACTCACGGTCCGGCCACCAAGCTTTTCATGTTCTGCAATTGAATAAACTCTCATATTTGTGCAATCACATGCAGAATATAAAGTGCTTTGTGTTTCTTGTTTGCATTAATACCGACCTGCACAAACTTGACAGTATATTTACCTTTTGTGTCTTTAAAACTTGTTATGTGGGATTACAGCTCCTTAACACTCCCAACATTTCCCTTAAATAACACTTTTTATTTGGCATGATAACAACATTTAAACCTCATCATCTTTATCTACTTGTTCCAGTGCTTTTGTTGAAGCTATGTCAAAGTCACATTCAAGGGAGTTTGCGTAAACAATGCTTTTTATAGCAGGAAAATTGTGCACATTTTCTCTTAAAAGCCATTAAAACTTGTTTTTTTTAAATCTTATTTGAAAAGATCGTGTTGGGTATTATTTCTTAAAAGTTGA
The DNA here is from genome assembly GCF_006386435.1 of Epinephelus moara. NCBI lineage: Eukaryota > Metazoa > Chordata > Actinopteri > Perciformes > Serranidae > Epinephelus > Epinephelus moara. The sequence goes on along the minus strand of NC_065512.1, from coordinate 21,011,317 downwards.
CACTTGAATTGTTTTACTCATGCATCCTTTATTTCACCAGGAAAATCAAATTAAGATACAAGATTTCTTCTTTCAGGGACTCCTGGTCAAGACAGCAGCATGAGCAGTTTCACATAACAGTTTCACACAGGAGGAAACAGTAAAAGTAGAGAGGCATAACAGCGATTTCCGTAACACATTCCTCCTAAGTCAAAGTTTATGTAAAACTGCAACATGTTCCTTAAGGGACCTATAAAGATAGTCAAAGAAGGGAGCACTTCTAAGGTAATGGTATTTTGAAGTCCATTACAAAAAATACTTTTTAAGGAAAGTAGTTTTACCAACTGAAGCCGGGCTCAGACTGCGTAGTTCAAAAACCGAAACTGATTTTAAAACAGATTTTCCATCACACACACATAAGGAGATACTTCACAGATGTTCTTCTCTCTAATCTCAAGCATGCACACACTACACAACCTGAAAATAACAGCGCATCACACATGAGAGGATATCATCAAGATTATCGTGCCAGAGGGAGCCTGAATGCACCACCTCATGTGATCTCATGGGGAAGCAGATGTAAACAAAACAGAGACTGGTGTGGTGTGTCAATGTGCTGTAATGGTAACTACGCTTAGAGAAAAACAAAAGCAGAGAGCTTAACAAATCTGGATGAGAAAATGGTTTGAGAGATGAGGTCAACACAGGTTATCTATTCTTCAGCGAAAACAGGAGGTGAGATTTTAACTGTCAGTAGTATGCCAGCTAACGTTGGCCTCAAGGGCCAGGATGTTTACCTTTGCTTGGCAGCACCGTCAGCTGCTCCAGACCAATGTAATCATAACCGTAGTCATCCAGATTTTAAATCCTAAATGTCAAACATGTTTGTAATTGCCAGGGCGATGAGCCTGTGAGCAGTTCAAGAGGTTTAAAGGTCCAGTGTGTAAGATTTAGGGCGATTTAGTGGCATCTAGTGGTGAGAACTGCAGATTGCAACCAGCTGAAACTTCTCCTGCTAAGAATTCCTTCAATGTTCATTGTTCAGGAGGTTTTTAATGGAAGCCTAATTATCTGCAGAGGTCTCATCCTCTCCAAAACAAATGGACCCGGAAAATAAAACCAGTAAAAACACTGAATAAATCAGTATCAAGTTACAAATCAGTGTTTCTTCTATGCCATTTGGCTTGTCAAAGATGGTCCGCCAGCCCAGTACCTGCTAATGTGTGCTCACCTTATTGGCATTTAATTTAATTTTATTTATTTGGCTCTAAAACATATCAAAGGAAGGACATTCTTCTAAAAAGCACCTAGTTTACAAATGACTTTTGGCTTGTCTGATTGTAATAACAAAATTAACTTAAACATAGATGGATGGTTTAAATAAAACGTTGGCAAATACCTTTCTCTGCAAGTCATGAAGCTTTCATTCTGACCATTAAACAAAATATGATACTCATCTCCCACACCATCATCATCGCAGAGGTTCCAGATCCTCTAGTTTCTGTCCAGCCCTTTATATCTTCCAGTGACTTTAGGAATCCTGGTGTTATTTGCTCTTCTCCAGTTTAAACTCTTGTTTAATTTGAACATATATATCACATGATGTCATACTTCTGTGCTCACTTTGCCACTCGTATAGAGTGATCTTTTAGCCACTGTAAATGGTTAGTTTGAACTAGATGATGCTGTTACACTCCTGATCCAGATGTTCAGGAGGTCTTTATCATGAGTTGCATTATCCACAGATATCTCCTCATCTCCGAAACAAATGTACCAGTAAAAACACAGTTTCACGTTTATCGTTCACGGCTATCTAGAGCCAGTGTTGGTTTGTCCGTTCTGGGCTACTGTAGACACACAGCAGTGCAACATGGCAGACTCCATGTCTTGTCCATGGAGCAACCACTCCCTATGTAGATACAAACGGCTCATTGTAAGGTACTGAAAACACAACCATTCTTAGTTTCAGGTGATCACACACTAAAGAAAACATACTTGTTATATAATACTCCTTTTCTGCCAGTTTATCCCCTGAATCCTACACACTTAACCTTTGAAAATGGATCTGTAAAGCTCTCACACTACCACATTATCTGGGCTGAACGGAATTCTCCTCTGATTATTGCAAAGGGTGAATCAGGGATGAATCGGCCCACAACTCCTGTAGTCTGAGCCCAACTTTAAAAACTCAACTGTGTGTCATCAGGACTGTGAGGGTGTGGTTTGGTCAAATGTGACTGACATCAGTCTGGTATCCAGATTTTGATAAGAATGTTGCTAAATCCTTATTGGTGCATGTAAATACATGACATCACTTTTTTTTTCCATCTGAGCCCTCCCCACTTCAGACAAAAACACAAGTACAGAAATCTCTGATGTGAACTAACCAGGACTGGCAGAAAATATGAGGTTTATGTAACAACCCCCATTGCTCATATAAGAAGTTGATTAAGACAACATGTTTTCAGGGCCTTTAAATCAGCTTACCTCTTGGACGAACAGACTCTGAGCCTCCCTCTCTGCATTTTCAGGCAATGTAGGGTAGAGAGTTCTCCCTTGCCGCCTCAGAGTTGAAATCTGTAAAAGAAAGACAGAGATGATTTATTCAACAAGAGAAACAGAGCAGGGAAATTATAACAAACATGACAACATTGTAAAAGTGAAAACAAAATGTGGAAGACATTGCTCAAGCTGGACAGTTTGTGGTCTCAGCTGGACTCGGTTGCTCTGGGTGTTCTTTTAAATATTATTCTACGTTTGAGTAAGGACTGATGTGTTTCTGAGGGTTCAAAGGGGCAGTGTGTGAGGGAGGCAGGATGCTTGTCCATACTGTTCAGCCCCAGGAACCACAGACACACCCTAACTCTGGCTCTCTGCCACTGTTGTATAGCCGCACTCTGAGTAATCAGCATCTCAGCACCTCTGATGCCTCATTTCAGCCTTCTCACTAATGACCAACAGGTTCACTGTGCACTGGAGCCAAACAGCAATTTCACAGCGGAACAAAAAAAAATCAAGGCTCTGCTGTTGAAGTAAAAACCTCAGATCATATTTTAACAAGGCTAAGTGTGGACAGCCACGCTAGCTGCTGAAAGGCAAACTTCAGCAAAGCTCAGCAGTAAATCTTACTCTCTATAGAACAACAATAGGTCAGTTTCAGCTGAGTGTGAATGCTGGAGCTCTATCTGGAGCTTTGTGCAACAACATCATCACCCTCAAGTCTTAGCAGGGGGATTAATTTAAAAATAAAGTGCATCTGACCACACGTAATCCCTGCGAGCAAAAGTGAAATATGAGTACAACCATTAAGTGAAGCAGTTCAGCTGACTGAGAGTTGCAAGGAAACAAGTGAATTGTGGCTTTGTGCAACTCGAAGGCTGATCAGCTGTGCGTTCTGTTATCTTTAACAAACACATTTTTATTGAAATGAAAGGCGCTTTGAACAGGATATTTTCCATTTCAAGAGTTTACAGTCCAATTTGCTGCAGAGCTAATCAAAGAAAACCACTTTGACCGCATAGTGTATTAACAAAGAAACACACTGATCAAGCTTTTGTCACATACGGAAGTCAGTCAAATGGATTTTTTATCCTGTAGATACCAATCTAACCAATCCATCAAATTATTTCTTTAAATAAAAAATAAAAAAATTGACAGAAAATGAGTTTCCAGTCTGAAAAAATGTCGACATTGTACATTTCTATGATAAAGCTGAAAGATTGAGACTCTACATTTCAACAACGGTTTGGTGTGGCTTCTGCAGTGATGCGAGCGCCAGACTGTCGTGGTGAAGAGGGAGCTGAGCTGGAGGGCGAAGCTATAGATTTACTGGTCTGTCAACAACCCAACCCTCACCTATGAACAGTACATGAGCTCTGGGTAGTGACCGAAAGAATGAGATCGCATGTTCAAACGGCCGAAATGTGTTTCCTCCGTGGGGTGGCTGGGTTCAGCCTCGGAGATACAGAAAGAAGCTCGGACATCCGGAGGGAGCTCGGAGTAGCTGCTGCTCCTTCATGTCGTGTCGAAAGGGGCCGGTTGAGGTGGTTCGGGCATCTGATCAAGATATTTCCTGGGCGCCTACCGTAAGAGGTGTTCCAAGTGTGTCCCACTGGTAGAAGGCCCTGGAGCAGACCCAGAACATGCTGGAGGGATTACATATCTTATCTGGCCTTGGGGTCCCCCAGGAGGAGCTGGAAAGTGTTGCTGTGGAGGGGGACGTCTGGGGTGCTTTGCTTGGCCTGCAGCCCCGCATAAGCGGATAAAAATGGATGGATGGATGGATGTGGTTAACATGTGGCTAGGTTGGTTTAGGCACAAACACCACTAGGTTATGGTTTGAAAAAAAAAATCACATTTTGGCTGAAACTACCAGCTTCTCGTGGTACTATCCTGGCAGGAAAGACAGATGTCTCGGTAAAGTATGACTCCTTTTTTATGTCTAAAATCCATTGAAACGCACCAACAGGTCGTTCCAAAACACCTGTGGTAGGTACCAAAAAATCCGCTGGAAACACAATAATGACTCGATAAATTAAAGCAGATTTTATGGTTTGACAGTCCCAAATAGCAATGTAGTAGTCTGCAGCTTGGCAGTCACCCACCTAGGTGACACGCCATCCACCATCCCCTTCACCCTCCGATGACATCGTCCGCTCATATACTTGTAATGAGAACTACGTCACTTTAGATACGTTGATATGATACATATCTAACGTGTAAATGTAACATACATGGTTTGCAGCAAAGTACAATGCCAACATTTTCTTCTGGTGACTGGACTGATTTTTTTTTTTTTTTTTGCCGGAGTAATATTTTGTCATTTTAACACACCATGGAGGTGACTGATACAGTATACTAGAAATAAAACAATTAGTAGATTAATTGATCAGTGGAACCACAGAAAATTAATTACTTTTTTGATTTAATAACGGTTTATGTCGTTTTTCGAGCAGGATACCAAATGTTCTCTTGATTCAGCTTCTCAAATGAGAGGATATGCTGCTTCTCTTTGTTGATGCCATTGTAAACTCAATCATTCAAGGTTTTGGACTGTAAAATGAATTTTCACTGTTTTCCGACATTCTATAGACCACATAATTTATCGATTAATCAAGAAAATAATCAGATCGATAATCGGTAATTGCAGTAAACCCAGTTTTAAGTTTAAGATTAAAAAGAACCCTGGAAAACCAGTATCTTATTCAATAATCATCATCACTGCTGTCATGTGTCTTGACATCTGAACTGACACTTTTTGTTTGGGCTAAAATGCTTCTTTTGAATGACCTTGTATTTGATTGAGTGGTGGTTGTGTCAGCTTCAACAAATCCCACACCGAGCTCATATTTGTGAACCTGAAGTCCCCCCTTCCTCTGTGCCAGCCAGGTTTCCTGCACGGGAGATGATAATCTTTACAATCCAAGCTGCAGAAATAAACAGGCATGGAGGTAAGAGGGAGCCAGGAAGAGGGCCACAGGAAGCATTTAATTGGGCCACAAGTCACCAGGGAGAACCATGGGACCCTAATGGAGCCCTAATTTAGCAAGAGATGTAGCCGAACCTGAACCAAGTGTGCCTCCTGACATCACCACCTCAGCACTGGTCTCATATTGCCTAAGTTCAAACTGATATTAAAGGTAAACAGGTGATATTCTACATTTTTGTTATTGTCAGCAAATCCTATTAAATGACCAAAGTCAACAATTAGGAGATCACCATTGTCAGTGTGATTCATCTTCTGGGGACCATGAACATCTGTACAGAATTACATGGCAATTAATCCGATAACTGTTGAGATATTTCAGTGTAGACCAAAGTGGTGGATCATCCATAGAGCCATGCTGCTAGCGATGCTAGACCTGTCATGACTACTTTTGAATGACAATATATTGTCCCAGAAATAAGCTCACTGTGATAGATGAAATTATTAGCATTTCAAAACCATTTTATGCCACTGATATAATAGTAAAATAATAGCATAATAATGCAAGTACACCCTTTCAAAGAGCAATGACAACATGTTTTCCGTACGTAAATTGCCTAACGTTACGTTAAAACCAGAATTACCATCAGTTGTATGCCTCTGCGCATATTTGATATGTCTCTTATTTTTATATTTACATCGATGTCTGTGAAAAGATGGATTCTTCACACACATTGTCCCCCAGCAGCACAGATGATCTATAAACTTAGCACAGTTTCAAGGTGAACACCCAAGATTAGTGTCACCAATACTCAGTATCTGACCAAATGTCTCCCCTTCTGTTTCTGAGATATGACGCTGAGTAATAGCCAGAAAAGTGTTTTTATAGAACATTGCCATGTCATAGTGAAGTTTGGATACAAAATGTCATCACTTCATCATTTTATCCTTTAAGATATTTGTGTGAAGTTTTGTCATACATAGCATAAGAATTTTCAAGTTATGGACAAAAAAAGTTTTGTGAGGTCACAGAGACCTTGACCTTTGACCACCAAATTGTAACCAGTTTATTTTTCAGTCCAAGTTTGAAGAAAGAATTTTTGAGGTATTACATTCACAAGAATGGGACAGACAAATGTACATACGTGCAGATGTATGGACAACCCGAAAACATAACACCTCCGGCTACAGCTATCACCAGCGGAGGCATAAAAACATTGCCTTTTGGTTTGGCACTGTGCACAAGCTTTTGTCTCCTGACTGACGGTCTGGTTTTGTTTGACGCATTCACCTCCCCTCCTGCCTGCCCTACTCGTACTTTTTTGATCTGAGACCACATCAGTTGCTCTCAGTGTCAGGTTTTGCCACAGATGGGTTTACAGTGGAGTTAGTTGAAAGCTTGGTGCGTCTCATGACGATACTACAGCGACAACGACAACGACGGTGACTTTTAATCCTCAAGAATATTAACTGGAATTGGAATTTGAACAAAATATTTAAATATACTAAATAAAAACACAAATAATAATTGTGTGTGTGTGTGTGTGTGTGTGTGTGTGTGTGTATGTAGTTTTTTTTTTGGTTCATTCAGCTCAGGCACTGTAACAAAAAGTTTAGGAGCTGCATCCAAGTCTTATAATAAACAGGAAAACCCTGCTGTTTATTCTGGGATAATGTTTGCTAAAATGCTAGTGACATTCCAATGTAAACAAACATATGTAAACACAAGGGCAATGTTGTAAAATAAATGGACACGACCTCGATAAGTTTTGCAGACTATATCGACTATAAGTGGATAATGTACTTATTGTGACAGGCCTGACTGTCGCTAATAAAAGTAAGACTATACTTTTATGTGACCCCCCTTTTAAAAATGTACATCCACAGTATGAAGAAATGGATCAAATGCAACAGACGGAGAGTTGGCAAGTCTTAAGAATAAATAACACATTGATTTTAGTGTTTATATGGGATCTGTTGACAATAACCAACATATAGAACATCATCAGCCTCATTCTTTAAATACCTGGAAACTGTAAAGTGGTTGAAGTTAAGGAAAAAGAATAATGTCCTGATCTGTGGGCTTTGCGGCAGAGATGGGACTAGACCAGAAGGAATGAAGGGCCTCCTCCTGGTAATCCTCAACAAATTTTGCACAGAGAGACCTGCACGGACCTGGCTTGTGCCAACAGCTTCCAGATCAACACCAGATGGAGATCATATAAACACTGGCTCACAAAAGACCAGCACCAACCAGCACATGACTTCTGATGTGCCAGTGGGGATAAGATAAGGTAGAGACTTGATAGTGGCTCCTATTCAGGGGGAACAGCCAAAAACAGGATTTATACAGAAGTAACAACACAGACAGAGGAGCTCTGTCTGCCTGTTCTGGCCTTGATTCACCACAAACTAACACTGTATACTTAATACTGTCTATGAAGCACACTGGCTGCAGCTCCTTTTACCAAACACTGAAAGGGCCTTGACACAGACGCTGATTAAAACCTTGCTTGAGTCTGGAGAGGTCAAAACAGATGTTCGGTTCAATCACAGGGTCTGTGGTGTTTTTTTTCCCCCTCAGTCAGGATCACCTGTCAGCCCCTGACAACGCACTGTTTGTGTGTAAAGCTGGTATGTTATGTTCACAGCAGCAGGCTGAAGGAGCACGATACAAGAGAAGTCAAGGCTGCGCCGCTGTCACCCAGCACCCAGCTGCCAGATCTCTGTGAACTGTAACAACCAGTGGCTTTATAAAGCACCGAACCCAAAGTTAGAAACACTTTTTCACTTTAATTCTGTTCCACACAGCCATCTGCAGGACTGCTGCAACTGGATTTGCCTCTTAGCAAAGATGACCGAGGACAGCAAATATTGAAAGGTTCAAAACAGGCATTTCGTTTTAATATACATCGATAAATAGCTGTTTGGTTCATACAGACATCACATTTACAATAACAGTTTGTGCCAAGTCTATCACAAGACCATCCCATACTGTAGATCACATACTTGACTGTAAGATGCATCTGGAAAATCCTGTTTTATCAAAAATGTTGAACTGAAAAGCCTAACTGATCTCACACGTTTATCCATATGATGCATTCAAGTGTTATCATGAAAACAAAGCTTTTTTAATTATTTATTTATATTAACAATAGTTTTGCCTAGCCATTACCTTTATTTGATAGGACAGCTTATGTGTGAAAGGGAGAGAGAAGGAATGACATGCAGCAAAGAGCAATAGGCTAGCATCTAACCTGAGTCGCTGCGGCAAGGACAAAGCCTTAGTATATGGGCTGCCTGCTCTACCAAGTGAGCTGCTGAGTGCCCCAAAACAAAGCTTTTCTTGGAGGCTAGCAACTAAGGAAATAACATTATCAACTATTTGCTCAGAATCAAAGCATGATGGTGGTACTGGCGTCCAAAGAAACACATTTTTCTTCTGACTTTCTTAAAAACAAGTGCAAATTCACAAAAGCTGCAACCAGACAGGCATGTCTTTTCACATTCACACACACACACACACACACACACAACTTCACAAACACTTGTCACTAGTACAATGATGCCTCCCTTTGACAACTGTCATGAGTGATGAAAGGGGAGGTGGCAAAATGGTGCGTGTGTACGTGTATTTCTGTCTCTATGTGTGGGTGTGTGTTTCTACAAGTTTGGTCTTGTTATGTGAATTCATTGAAAAGTTATGCAACTTTTTGTCATAGGCCACTCACACTGTCACCCTCCCTTTTTAATACCACACACACACACACACACACTTGACCTCAATGCCAAATTTTTGCCTTCTAGGGCAAAAAGTGTTGCCGCTACAGGGTGGGAACATTTCTGTGGACTGACCAATCGACAGAGCGAGCTGTAGAGCTGCTGGTCACAGCTCAAAATCCTCTAATGTGAGAGGGTTGCAGCATTTTGTGTACACGTGCTGGGAATTTTACTCCTACTAGAGCTGTGGTGGAGGTTTATGGACAATTCTGACTATCCTCAGTGTCTTACATTAGAAATCAATATACATCTCCTCCATCAATATGACTTCGACATGGAAAACTGCCCCAGGTTTATAGATGAAGGTGCAAGTGGGCATCAAGACATCACTCTTATTTATACTGTCTAATGTGGGCATTCAGCTGTAACAATAAAAGACAATAAAATTTCCACTGGACCGTGAGACAGAGCGTCAGGGTCATATTTGAGGATATACTGCACATCTCTTCGCCGCTGTTAGTTAGAAACATCTTTCAAACAAGTCTCACTTCCTGAAGTACCAGCACTGTGCCAGATTTCCATTTCAGATTTTCCATCGTCCTCGTGGAAAGTGTGAGGGAGTGTACGTCCTGTACAACGTGGCTGGAGATAACACTTGCTCTGTCACAACATTGGAGACAGAATGAGCCAATTAAACACATGGCCCCTGACCCCTGTCTCTCTCGCTACAGCGTGGAAGGATGTAAACAAAAAGAAAATCTCTGTGAACGACCCCACCCTGTATTCAATGCAGTGGACACGCCCGGGCCGGAGGAAAAGACCGCTGAAACCAAACAAACACAGCAAAGAAAATATGCAACTTTCAGCAAGTGGGTGGGTAAATAATGATGTTGGACTGATAACAATAAGTGGTGTGACGTTGTATGGTTATTTAAAAATCCAGAACTTTTTAATGACTTGCACAATAAGCAGTCTGTGACATTACCATTATTTATTGGGTGTTTTTCACCCAGAGTGCGTCACTTTCCACAGCAATAACATGAGTTGTCCCACTGGAAATCAAAGCCCAAACTCTGGCAGTGTTATCGCCAGTCTTTAAGCTACATACCATCACTAACTTTACATCACTTCCAAAGTTAAAATGGTACTCCTCACCAATATAATCCAAGCGAAAATACCCAGAGACACATTCAGAGTAAGGTTTTTGTGGCAGTTTTTGAGTGTGGATGTGATGTGCATGCATGAAACAGGTGTGAAACTCACCTCAAAGTCCTCATGGGGGAACTGCAGCATGTCTCTGAGGACATCACTGAGGATTTGTGTCTTCCTCTGCACCAGCACATTTTCATAGTCAAGTGGCTCGATCACCTTCGGCTTTACCTGAAGAACACAGATAGAGCACTCTTTTACAGGGACATTTGATGCAAGTTGATGCAAGATGCAAAGACACAAGAGGAAATATACATGGCACATGTCTTTTTTTGTTGTTGTTGAAACAGCATCCAACAACGACAACCAGTCAGACACAAACCAGGATGATGCTGTTAATGGTTGCTGATGCTGATGCCGAACACTGTCAAGCACCAAGCACCACTCACTTCCTCAACAAAGTTTCATCAGAGCTTCATCAGGGAAAAGTCACCGAATGACGGTGAAACTGGAGTTGATGTTTGGCACATATCTCATTTCAAGAAAAATACTAATACCCTGCAAGCGGTTTGTGAGCTGACATCACTAAAATATAAACTAAGACCACATTTTGCTATTAAAGGTTATACTTAAATATTTGTGGTATGTTAATGGAAAATGAAAAATACATACAATGAGAGCAGAAAAGAAGACGTGAATATATGGCAGTGCTCTGCTGTCAACCTGTATCTATACACTACACGTGTATGAATAGCAGAGTGCACACTTAGGAAGAATTTTATCTCTGTACGTGTTAAATACTGTATACTACAGTCAGGTGACCTGACCGACTAAGCACCAAGTCCAAGTCATAAGGCCCATTCACGCTGCCTCTTCAAGGTGGGAATGTAGTGCCATTACCTATCCTTGCCGTTCTGTATAAAAGGTACAGTCGCCAAGTGGGGGGGGCAGAGTTGTCTTGCCTTCAGCAGCGGAGGTAGAAACAGTGCTGAATTGACATCTGTATAAAAGGAACAGCCAGCAGGATGGGATGGGTGGGAAGTTCTGACGACATGCGTTTGCGACTGACTGCCAGGAGATTAAAAAGCAATTAGCAGCTAACTAAAAAAAGAACAGCAGCCAAAAATGTCTGCAAACTGGGGTGACAATGAGGTCCAGGAGTTCTTTATCCGCCAAGGTGAAGATGCCATAAAACAGGGATGGTGAAAGATTCTTATAGCCATGTTATGCCATTGTTTTGTTTAAAAAGCAATGCCAACGCATATGCTATATGTCACACCTAGAGGCTGATGCTGTTACACGTCCCGTCGTCATGCCTACTTTGCTTCCAGGACACCAGCATACTAACTAAAATCATACACCTATAGCAACCTATAGCGTGATCTCTGTGGAGAAAGGGCCATACACTGTACAAAGACAGACGGCATGACTGATCCCAAAAACTGAAGCCAAAACCTTGAGATCGCTGTCTAACCCTGCCCCTTTCCTGTTGGATGTGGGATGGAAATGGGAAAAACTGAAAAATTAAAGTACAAGTCAAATTATTTTTTTGATGGTTTCTGTCATTTAAGGTAGTTGTTATGATGTATGTTCATTTTTCTGATTTTAACTAGTTATTTCATGCAATAAAAATGGCGTGTGACGTCATGGCTGACAGTTGTGAATTACTTAAAATTGGGTTGCGCAGGTGTAAGGGGTGGGACCTCAATACTACAGCTCCACCCCTTGATCACTACTGCGCTGACTCTGGCTTCAAATGTCACCAGCCCAAGATGGCAGTGCTTATATCTGGTTTATTTGGCTTCATTTTTGTACAGTGGCAGAAATCCATAGTCTGAGCTTACAGAGTTTCCAAGGCAAATCCAACACATTAAGCAAATACTATAACTGTGCACAGTAGCAGAGATTGTGTTGCACATTGACAGGCCTCTACAGCACAGTGAGCTTGATTGATCTAGCTGCACTGTCACACTGGGCTTTACCAACACGTGCTATCTGTTGGATTCACTGGGATAAGTCCATCAGAGCTCCATCTGTCCAGAGCAAATGCATCCGCCTAGTAGTGGGAAGGTCTGGATGAGCTTATCCCTCCGTGAGAGCAAACATGCATGACATGTATGTCAAGGAAACAGTCACACTCCACTTCAATAAGAGGCACACATAACACAATTATCCTCTACATTGTAAAACAAACCTCCATCATCCTCTTTTATCTTTTTATCGTATTTGAGAAGAATCAGAAGTCAGTTTGCAAATGATGCGTTGCTTTGTAACTGACTCTCAAGAACAAATGTGACCATGCTATCAGAGGATGATTATGGATTTATGGTGCATCATGTCACAGTGTGCATACTGTTAAAGTATTGACCCGCTAAACTCCAGTGGCCGAGCCTGGAGAGAGCTTATGCACCACTGCAAAGACAGTAGCCATTAGATGGAAAGTCAGCTGTCAACACTTCCAGTTGATGGGACAGGAGGATAAATCTCACAGCCAGGGAAATGGCAGAGTGCAAAATGAATAGTGACACATAGCCAGATTTCAGTGCTGAACGACAGCGCAGCCCACATGTTGCCTCCACATCTGGGAGTGATAATACTAGTATGATCTCAGAGGGAGAGTCATGCATATTGACCTGCTAAAATATATGTTGCTAGCAACCTTTGCTAATAACAGAACAGCTCACACTGAGGACAGAGGGGGCAGGACCTTGTTTCTGTTTCAAGGACAAGGAGGGGATAGCAGGCCAGAGATGGTGCCACTGTGTCTGCCAGCTGAAGCAGGGCTGTGACATTATCAGTCAAACATTTATTCATAGCTTTGTCTGAACATAACACAAATGTAGATACAATTAAATACAGTCACACTTCAACGAGCTGCTTTTTCTACAGAAATAGATAAATGTAGAGCAGACATTCAAATCAACATGGCAGGATGGTCAGAGTGGCGGCCATTTTTATGTGTACTGGTGAAATTACAAAATGTGACCAGGTTGTGGCTTGATTGTAATACATAGATATGCGAAACTCTCAGGAGCTGTTCTAAATTATTCTCGCTGTTTTATGGAATGACCATGCTGTAGCACAAAAATCACTAGGTTAGGGTTCGGGACAGATAATGGTTTAGGTTAAAATGAGCAACTCAAACACAGAACATGAAATCTTGGGGGTGTTTTCATGAATCTGGGGTCATGATCTAGACATGACCCTGTGGCGATTTCCCCCCCCAAGTAAGGTGAAGGCATGACCCACCCTACTCGGCCTTACTCTGCCTCTGATTAGCTTGCTCTGACATCCTTACCCTAACCCTGACCAGTCTCATCTCACTTCTCATGATTAAACCTAACCAATCCAACCAACAAAGGCTATGAGTACTAGCCAATCAGAGTTCAGTTCAACAACTTTATTTTTTCCCAGAAGGGCAATTCAGTTTTACAATCTACCCAGACCCTACACAAACTCACAGGCAGAAACAAGATTCAGTCAACAGGGGTAATATGCCAGGCAGACAAATAAATGGGCAAAGGATACACACTGGCATTTCGTGTGGTCCCATGCATGGCCAGGCAAAGAATAATAATTGGCATACTTCAATAAATGAATTAGTAAATGTAAATTCAAAGGCACAGGGAGAGTAGGTCGGGCTATGCCTCTACTATCCTAGGAAAAAAGCTGGTGACCCTGTGACTGCTTCGAGATGAGGAGGCAACCTCTGGTGCTAAGAATGGAAGTGCCAAAAACTGCAGTTCTTTGAATGGCCACTTGAGGCTGGCACCAGTTTGGTCTCTATTGCTAATTTCAACATTCAGGACAACTGCAGGTGGTGAAATGTTTTTATAACTCACCCATTTACCTTTTATTAAGGCTTTAAATTATGCACAATTGAGGGCGGGCCACTTTGAGTGACAGGCTGTCTGCCGATAGTGTTCTTGGCTTCTCAGTCAGATCCACCCCTTGTTCTTTCACAAGTCCACCCTCTCGCCCAAATATAGTCACTTGGCTGACATGCTGAATTTTTGAGTCCTGCTACAACACAACGTTGTAGTGAACAAATATGAGGCAGAAAGTAGCAGCAATCCACTTTATAATTCATATTACCTGAAGACATGATTCACTTTAAATGTAACAAGATGTACCCCTCACTATAACCTTAAGCGCCAAAAAACACTTCAAAGCTAGCTTAATGCTAACCTAGCATTTTCTTCTGGGCCTCCACTCCCAGACCAAGTAGCAAAGAGGGCTAATTGTGGACTGATGTGTAGGGGTTGTGGGTGAGTTATGTAGCTGGTGGGCAGGTCTCATAGCCTGCAACAGCTAAGTAGGTATAGCTGCAGCTGGAGCAGCTAACATCCATTAAAAAAAGACTTGTGGCAAATTGCAGACTCACTAAAGTGGTGTTTTGCAGGAATGACGCAGTGGAGCAGTACAAAGCATGGAAAGTCGTTTTTTTGTGTGCACTATCTCTGAAGCAGAATTGAGGATTGCTGGATTTAATCATTTTATATTCCCATTGGTAAGTCATCAAATTCTATTCATTAGTATCTGGAACTAGTGGGTGTAGCACACTTTACGGCCCTTCTGATGTGTGTTGTCACCATAACAACTAACACCATTTTACTTTGAACTACTTGTAGTCAAATAACCACTGTAAACTGTTCAATGTCCGTTCTACCCTCATTATATTCCTGTTTTTTCCTCTCTACCATGAGAGAGAAGAAGCTGTTGCTCACCTGTCTACACGCAGGACAGGTAAGTCAGGAAGGAATTAAAGATGCCTGAGTGATAAGATGCCCTTGTTTGTGTCTGTGTCTTGCTTGAATCAACCTAAAATCTCTATACACAGTGAAAGCTTAAGAACACCATGTACACACAAAACACTGACAGTGAAATGCAGGTAGACAAACCAGGCAAATTAACAAACACCTGAGAGGGTCAGAGGTGAGAAGAGTCACTTCACCAAAACAGTCTTTCACTGTCCAAATACCCACTGAAGCCAAAAACACCCGCTATCAAAATATGACTGATATTTAAAGTAGCTGCTAAAAGATTTGACCCCATTGGTGCCCTCGTCTCACCAGTGATGATCCCTGACCCCACTCTGCTGACTGGTGTTTCACTCCAAACCCCTCTGGGCTCTTCAACATTGCTTTGTCAGTGGTCAGTGAAGGTGGTCAACCACATAGTACACTCAGCACTGAGTAAGAACATGAACATGCATAAGCAAGAGTTGTGTCATTCCCTCTCATGCTCTTTTGAAAACACTTTCTGACTTTATGTCTTACAGACTGAAAATAAAACGCTCCATAAACCATTCTGAATACAGTATAAAAATAAAAAAGGACCAGAACAATGCACGCTGTATGTTTTACATCTGTGTAATTAAGTCAGCAAACACGCAGTCATCCCTGGAAAGCCCATAAAGCGGAGACGTATGAAGCCATCTCTTCCACTCCCTCTACACAGTGATCTAGCAGCTGTTAAGCTGCAGCACCCACTCCTCCCATCACTGCACCCTCTCACAGTAGTGAACAATGGTGCTGTGTAGTGCCTCTCCGCTAACTGATACATGCTACCGTCTACTTCACACGGCTCTAGAGATCCATCCACTGGACACCTTCAACGCACGGCAGGAAATTATCGCCGTCGTCGGGGTTGACTTTTGAGCCAAATAAAATGTTTTACAAGCCAATGTCATCTTGAAGAATAAACTGGAGGAAACAGTGCGCTGCTGCCCTCCAGGTGGTTAAGTGCTGGTAAAGTTCAACATTCCTCCCTGCTACGTGCTAACCTTGCATATTTTGAATGTGGGTTGGCAACATTGTGTTTAATGAAAGAGATGACAAGAGTGAAGCAGCGCAGACGCTCACATGACACCTGCCTCTGGACTTTATGACTGTGGTTAACCTTTGGAGCGCTGCACACTGTAAGATGTACTCTGACAAGCCAAAAAATACTTTTTTAACACATTAAGTTTCACATCTTTATATATAAGCTCTTGTGAATGACTTACCACCACCTGTGGCACCGCATCTACCTCAGTCTCAGCTGCGGCCAAGCTCTTGTACTGCTGAGGACTCTCAATGACCAGCTCCTTCTTCGGAGCTTTACTAGCCCTGCCTTGCATTGTCAACAGCTGTGGTAAGAGCTATATTCCAAAGAGAAGCGGACAGCCAGCATATCCAAAGGAGAAAAATCCTAGTGCTGGAAAAAAAAGTTTGGGAAGTTTGTATTTCTCCTGACAGACTCGAGCTCACACCCTCCCTCCTCAGCCTGCTCTGTGTGTCTGAGAGCAGTGGACTCACACCCAGGCTGAGGAGATGGCCCCTCCTACACTCAGCTGTGCTGCCTGGGGGAGTTAAACACCCTCACACACACACACACACACACACACACAATGAAGATATCTGAACCCACACTATCCACCTGCACGGTGACACAGGGTTGACAAAGGCAAACAAAAGATACACATTCCTCAAGTATTACAGTGTGGTCAGTGACTGTCCACGCCTTGTGTGGGACAGCTGAAATAAGAGCTGGCTTAAGTTTTATCAGGAGGAACAAGCCAGGAGAGAATGGGACAACAATGGGGCACTTGGTGTCACAGCATTCAATGAAACCACCCAAGCGTCTGCAGAATACATACAGTATGCGGGCACCAAGATTCAAATCAACTGCAGCGATTTAGAAGTGAATTTCCGCGTAAACATCACAGATAAGCTGCTAGACTGAGATCATCAGATTGCACTTCAGAGACAACATGTACAAATCTTGACCCACATTAACTGCTAAAGACTGAAGACCAGATCATTACATTACACATTATGTGACTCAGCAGTGTTGCACTGTAAATCAAATCAGTCATCACAAACTGTGACACTCAACATTAGTCACTGAAGTCTTCACTGCTGGCTCTGATTCCGCTGTATGACTGCAGCTGAGATAGGAACTGTTAGTAATCACAAAGCTTGAGATTAGCCCCAGCTTCTGTCTTGCTGCTTGTTGATGCAACTGCTTGAGGGGCATTCCAACAAGACGCAGCCCCAGTCAACCCACCGAGGAGTGGGCCCGACCTACAGATTCCTCAGTGGGCCACAACAGGGGAGGATGTTATCTTTTCACGCTTGCATCTAAGCTTAAGGGCGAGGGGGGACGGGCCAGGTCAGCTGCTCCTCTCCCACAGTCACATGCCTCTACTGTATGGGCCCCACACAGGGATTGGTGTTACGGTCAAAATGAACTAATGAACAATGAACTAATCAAATGGATGTTGAACAACAGAATTCTATAAAATGTAAACACCATATGCTTATATATCGTCACAATACAGCTCCAGTGAAAATCAGTAAACCGTAATACTGATGATTTGTCAATTAACATAAAAAATATTCAGCCAAGCAAAAGTTGAGTTTTGGTAAGTTGGTCAGGTAAAACAAAACTTCTGAAGATGTCATCTTTCACTCTGGGAAATTGTGATAGCCATTTTTTTTTCCAGAATTTTTTGATATTTACGGACTAAATGTTTCTACACATAGACGAAACACAACTGATTATTAAAAAAATAATTGGTAGATTAACTGATGATGTAATTTTAGAGAGCTGCAGCCCTAATTACAGTCAGCTTTTAGTCCAACATATTCACAACACCTCAGCCAGCCCTCCACGCTTAATCTAAAACCCAACTCCAACTCTTCCCAAATCGACCTACCACAGTTGACTTGTCATGGAACACCGTCGCCTCAGGCTAGGCTCTATGAAATAGTTAAAGCTCGGGCAGGCTATTTAATTTTGGTGTCATTAGACAAAAATCCCATAAAGAAAACTTTAAGATGTCTGAGAGAAAACTAGACTTCGGCATGTCGTTTGCTTGGCTCCGTTTTCAGGCTGACCAGTGACTTTGGCCAATTACAGGCCATTTCAGAGAGAGAGCAGCTATCAATCATGTCAATCACTGCTTGTGAACTGAGGTCAAACTGTCAAACTAGGCAGCGCTGATCAAATAAGAATTCACATTCTGTTACTGCATTGCCTATTTCTCAACTCGAACGTTTTCAGAAACATATTTTAGTGTACTGTTTAGCTGTAAACTGATAAGGATTGTGAGCCGGCCACCATGTTGGATACAGTTGAGCCAAAATAAAGCACTGCCCAGAGACAAGGTCAAACTTTCCCATTTTACAGCTAAACAGTACACTAAAATATGTTTCTGAAAACATCTGAGGCAAGAAATAGGCAAGAAATAGGCAATGCAGTCACAGAATCTTGGTTCATATTTGATCAGCGCTGCCTAGTTTGACATGACCACAGTTCAAGAGCCCTGATCAATATGACTGACAGCTGTATTAGACACTCCTTGATTCTGACAAGTTGTTTTTGAGATTCTTGCAAATGCCATTAGGAGCACTAGGAGCAGAGGAACAGTACAGATTATGTGCCTCGTGTACTGTCAGGATAGAGTGACAAACAACTTTTTTTGTCATGTTTGCTGAATAAAGTTACCTGCTGTAGCTTTAAATACTAAGCTTTTCAGTTTTGGCTTCAATCTACACTATAAACATGGCCAACATAATCTGCATAGCAGTTACCTGCTCGTTGTTGAACATTTTGTTCTCTTATTCTGTTATCAGGTAATATCAAAATAGGAGATCAAGTTATACAAGTGTTGTCATCTACACAGTATAAAATAAAAGTTTGTCAGATTTCACTCTTGCTGTGAGCCAGCAGTTGTGATTTAGTGGTTAGATTGAAGGCAGGTGTGTTTGGGTGTGTCTCCACTCTGTGGTCTACTTATGCCACAAGCAGCAAACTCTGCTGGCTCTTGCTCCTCTATGTTTTATCTGTGTGCAGGTACTGCATGCATGGGAAATATAAGTGGATATCACAATGATAAAATTAAGGGCACTCATTCTGTTTCTCTGTGTGCAGGTGAGGGTCTGCTCCAGGTGCTGCAGGTGGACATGTAAAGTTGTGAACTGGCCGAGTCCTCAGACTGTTTTACCCTACATTCCCGCCAGTACTGACACCAAGGGGCGAACTCGGACTGTGAGCCCTTTTTATGCAAATAAGCCTCACTGCAAAAACACTCCAATTCACACAGATCAGTGCTGACAGCCATGCACAGTTACACTGAAATTATTTGCATCTTTAGAGAGTTGGTGGTAATCATGCCATTAGAGAGTGAAGGTATTCGATTGAAAACCCTATCAACACTAATAGCCAAATACTAAGTTTAAATTCCTTGCCTGCAGTTTTGAGGAATGCCTCTGCACCTCCTCGGCAAGGACCTGTTGCTCACACTCAGAAAGGTTGAGTTTTCTTTTTCTCTCTGCTATTGTTCTGCTGACTGAGTTCTTGGTGCAAAGGCAACATTTATTCTTTGCCACATGGATAATTGCAATCAGACGCAAACAAAGGGCAAATGCGCTGTAGTGTGCTGCTTGAGTAATTAGAATAGCGCAACAAGCCCCAGGGGGCACCAGGATATCTCCAATTTCACCTTACCTTAGCCTAACGTGAACCCGATCACAGCCCTCACCCCAATCACTGAGGGCAACTCTACAGTAAACACTTTTCCAAGAGGAAACAGACTTTGACACAAGATCAGGTCACTCTTGTCTGGCGCATTATGATGCACACACTGATGACAGCATACGAAAAGTTGACGATGACATGAACTGCCCTCTGGCATAGATCCAGATCAGCATACCTTGATCTATGTGGAGATTGTGTGAGTGTTTAAGGGAAATAAGCTGATCCTGCGTGTCAGGTGGAAGCTCCATAGTGGAGAGAGTTACAAATCATCCTGAGGGCGTATCGGCTCACAAAGGGGGGTTTAAGAGCGGCAAAGTGAGCCGTCAAACACTTCCTGACTCAGATAACTGTGTGGTTTTCAGTCACATCTCTAATGTAATATACACAACACTGTTGAAATGAAACACTTCACTTCATACCGTAAATAACAAGCAGGTGCTTTCCGGAAAACTTCAAATTTGGTGAGATAAGAAATATCAACTTTTCTATGAACTATATTTCATTGGATGTTTATCATAACCAGAGTTCCAGTTTGGATACTCACTGCAGATAGTGTACTCCTCCCCCTCCTCTAACCACAATCCTCAGGCCAATTTTATCTTCCTATCTTTTTAAAACACGTTTGTTTACTGTATCACACTCTCTGAGTTATGCAATGGTTAAACACTCTTTCACTGAATCACTCAATTTAATCCAGGAAGTCATTTTACACTCTGGCCAACCAGACTCTGCAGGAACAACGGAAGACACTTCACTGTTCAATAAAAATGTAATTTAGTGGACTATCCATTCAGCTATTCTAAAGCACACAGACAATGATAACCCACTGGCATCATTGGACATTTTCTTTAATGCACTTAATTGTGCATGGCGAGTAATGCTACATTACAAGTACAAGATGTTTAACTTTGATCTCTGAGTTTGTACAAAGGCAGACTTCCTCTCCCAGACATCTCATATCTGCAGTGAGAGATAACCAGCTTCAAAGAGACTTCCTTTCTACACTGCACAGCCCTGGAACATGATTCCCAAGTGACAACTAAACGTTGGTGTGGCACAGTGCTTAAATTAAATTCAGGCCTTGCAATGTTATGCAGATTAATCCATGGAAACCAATACAAATGTATTTCTCTGGGGCAAGCTGGCAATCGGGTCTGAGCAGGAAGGCCCACTGAGCCTTTTTAGTGGCAGAACAAACACTTGTGTTGAGCAACAAAATGTTCCAGCAGTCAGAAACAGACCAACAGGATGTTTTGGAAAGTGTATTCTGCTTGAATACAGTTCAGTGTAAATGAATATGTACAAAAAGAGACTGTTTCATTGATGACTACACACACAGGAATGAAAAGCAACTATAGGCTGGGCAGTGATTCATAGGTCTGGAACTGGGCTAAAACCAATCAAAACCAGAATGTAATTTAAAAGATATAATTCATTAAAACATTGTTTTTTTCCTATAAAGACATTTAAAGGGCTCTAACACACCAAGCCAACAGTCTGGAGTTGGTCCATGTCTGTCCATCGGTGAGCATCTGTCTCCTGAGTTTGTGTGGTGTGTCTGCACCTATGGGACTAGTTATCCTTGTCGCCTGTTTTTTGGGTGATTCAGCATGTTGAATTTGCGTCAGACATGGTGAAACCCATTGATGCGTACAATCACTCAGGCAGTTGAATTTCGTGCAAGAGAAAAGAAACAGAAGTGAGGAAAGTAAACAAAAAGCTGAAGTCAAGATGAAGTGAGATCAAAACAAACGTGGTATGTTTGGGATTACTTTTTAGCCTTTGAGCTCTTGAGCTGAAAGTGTTTGTGATTTTTGTGTTATTGTTCTATGGAGACAATTTGACTCAATATTATTTGTGTGAACGGATCCAGAATCTCTGTGTTAATGTGTAATCTCTAAATATAAAACACATTCAACAAAAAAGAAAAAACCCAAACAAATGGCACAAAAAAAATCTGTAAGAATAAATTTACTAATCAATGAAAAACATTTGTGAATATCTTCATAACATTCACAACTCTCAAAAAGATATCTATGAATCCAGTTTTTATTTGTGAATCTTAATTTTACACTTGCAGATTTGCATTTTATGCCCACAAAAAATATTTTCGTCCATGTACAAATCTCTTTTATATTTACAGATTACACATCAACACACGGATAAATGATCTTGTCACACGAGTAATATTAAGACAAATCTATCTCCATACTGTTCGCCATTACACGGTAAATATTGTTTTATCTCTCAACACATTGTTAAAGTGCTAACTGGCTAACTAGCGTCTTGAATCAGTCGTGACAGCCGTCTGGTTTCCCTTTCTTAACAAGGAACACAGACTACCGCTACCTGCCGCTATAGTGACATATTTCCTCTCCTGCAGGCACTGAACGTACATGTGGCTGGCTGTTGGCTGTAATCTTTGCAGTGTGTTCCGGTGCAACTTTTTGGCTGGGCCACAGGCGACGTGAGGCAATGCAACAGTCGGCCTTCGACGCCACTAGTTCTCTGATGTCGTTTTTGGTTTGTTTGGGCCTTAAGACTTATGTTGGTTTTAATTACGTGTCAACACTGAGTCATTTTGTGAAAAACTGGAGAGAAGAGGCTAACCAAGGAATTAATTTAGATTCACTCTGCCGCATCATCTTGCACCATAATCAAATTATGCAATTTGTCTTGATATAATTATACACAACACAAATAATTTTGATTTAAGTGATGTTGCACGGTCAAAACTGGTTTGCACAACATATGTCAGAGTGTAATAAAACTCCTTACATCTCCACCCTTGATGCAATGCTGAAGAAACTCACTATAGGAAGATGTTTGTCAAAAGTGTTTAAGTATACTGCTGTATCCAGTACATTGTAATACCTTAGTGTCCATAGTGTCCAGATTTGCACTTTTCCCCTCATTCCAGTTTGTTTGTTATCATTGTGCAATCTTTTACACACATTTTTAAAATGTTTCCACATCTATCAAGTTGTAATTCTCAGCCTGGACAGGACTATGACTGGGCTTCTTGCTTACATAACAAAGGCCTGATGCAATCATCAGGCCTTCCCAGCATTAGCCAAAGCAAAACAGGGTGTAGCCTGGAATGTAACAAAAACACAGCCCACCACCCCGCTACAGCAGCGCCACCAGGACTCACCATCCTGCAGCTTGTTTTCAGTCCATCCCCCAGAGAGTAGTGAACTGTGAGCTGAGATTTTAACATGGAGGTAATAATGACAGCGTCTACACCCTCTGTTAATAACATTACTATAGTAGTACATGAGATTAATAGTATCAAAATAACAGGATGTAATCACGAGGCAAAGACAGTCGTCTCACACAAGAGTCTCCAACAGCAGTACACACAGTAATAAAATCTAAAAATATATCATTGTTACAATACTCAGTGCTAATAGAGGTCGAGAGATGAGACTTCAGGATGCCTTCATTGATCAGTACAACCCGTAAATGTAACAAACAGTATCAAATATGAATAACGTTGCTGTCGAATCTGTGGGAAAACTCTCACTGCTGTTGCCAGTATGTCTATTAAGTTCATGAGTGCTGGAGATAATGGTCCAGTCTATCAGTCAGCAAGTGAGCAACACATGCAAACACACACATTAATGCAGTGATGTCTGGAGCCCCCCTCAGAGCAACGTCAGGGTGGCTGAAACATCTCAAAAGTAGGAAGCAATCACCAAGAAAAACAACCCTGTCGCCAGGCAAAGTGTGCTGTTGTTTTACTGTAAATCCATTAAGTGAAAACATGAAGGCTGTGAGAAGGGTGATCTTATTGGTTGTCAATGTCCTCAGGGATGTGATGGTGGTGTAATTCTGGTTATCTGTAAAATGTTACACCTTTAGAGATGTGAAGATGTATGTAAACATTTGAACTGCACTTACTGGATTGTAATATGGAGGACGAAAAGTGGCTTAATCATCAATAAATAAATAAAATAAATAAATACAAAAATAATAAAATAAAACACTACCTAACATAAATTAAATTTAAAAAGCCTCCTGTGGAGAGCTGTTTCAAATTATTATTAGGTGACGTCTATACCTAATAAAATGAACTATGAATTGCGTATAGTGTTAGTTCAGGCAGGACACGACGTCAAGCTCACATCCCTGCCACATCAGCTGATCTCAAACAGCCCAATCAACTGATGGAGCAGCTGACTGATGGAAGGAAAGTCAGCTGATAGATCACATGATTCCTTTCTATGCAACCAATTGGCAAATCTCATTCAGGGAGCCCTATTTAAACTGCTCTGGCCGCCTACTCTTGCTGCTTCCTCTGCAAGCCGCTTTGCAACCCGCCTCCACCCCAGCTCCTCCTTTTCATGCTGTGTC
Organism: Epinephelus moara; assembly: GCF_006386435.1. Taxonomy (NCBI): domain Eukaryota; kingdom Metazoa; phylum Chordata; class Actinopteri; order Perciformes; family Serranidae; genus Epinephelus; species Epinephelus moara. The sequence continues at coordinate 20,987,163 of NC_065512.1, read as the reverse complement.
TGACTTATCAATGTCATTTCTGTTTGTCATTGATGCTGCTCTGTTCGTTTCCCGGGGGGTCTTTGCTGCTGCTCTCCTTGCCTTAGGCTTTCTATGTAGGTGCATGGAAGGGCAGGGAGGTGTGCTCTCTCTGCCTCAGGCTTTCCTTGTTTTCAAGTGGAATGGCAAAGAGGTTTGCTCCCTCAGCCTTATGGCTTTCCACGTAGGCACATGGAAGGGCAGAGAGGTGTGCTCTCTCTCTGCCTCAAGCTTCCCTTGTTTTCAAGTGGAATGGCAGAGAGGTTTGCTCCCTTCGCCATAAGGCTTTCCACGTAGGCACATGGAAGGGCAGGGAGGTGTGCTCTCTCTGCCTTAGCCTTTCCATGTAGGCGCGTGGAAAGGGCTTTCTGTGTAGGCCTAAGACAGGCAGAGAGGCCCCAGAACAGAACCATACCGCCAAATTAAATACTGCAAATGGAAATAAAGTTTTCTTTGACTAAAGTGGTCCTCATTGAACTATAAATTTTTAAAAAAATATTGAAAAGAAGTTTGAAAATTATGAAATAAACCATTAAACAAACCCATACATTAAAAAAGGCTGAATTAAATCCTCGCTTTATAGAGAGGTTGGGACCACCTACATCATTAACATACAGACTTAGAAATAAATACATAGCGAAATGTAGAAAATATAGGAGAAGTAGAAGTAAAGAAATACAGTGAAGACATTTATTCATTTTCAGATACATTACAATAATTAATAGATTAATTTATTTTATGTATTTAGTTATTGATGCTTTCATCCTCCATATAATAAGGCTCAAATTTCACAATGGCATATTAAACACACATGCTCAAACCAAGAGCATGACACATTGAGTCAAGGAGGAAAGGAGAGCATTAGTCAACTGATTTAATCTGTAAATACTTTCTGGTTGATGACATGCTGAGCTGGTTAAGTATTTCAACAACTTCCCCAAACAAGGAACTTATAAACATAGCATCATTGACTCATTAGACATGGTTCATTAAAAGGAAAACCATCACAGGTCTTAGCTAGAGGCATTACCCAAAACATCATCGGATCAAAGGCGCTTTTATCTGTGACCAAGCTGACGCCACCACTTTCTCCTTCTTTCCCTGCAACAACATTCCTCTGATAAAACCAGCAGACACCTCAGTGCTTTGGTTACAGCATTCAACATTTCATTGAAATAAAGGAAGGAAACTGAACGTTTGCGGAAGCAAAGAATGACTAACCCTGAAAGGTGTTCTTGGAGAGCAAGTGCGAAACATGACACTATTGAATCACAACGGCATACACACTGATGCATTATCTCAAATCAGGGACCCTTATTTCTGAAGGCAGATCGCTTCCTGAGGAAAATGAGATGAGAGTTTCCATGAGGAAGGAAAAGGCAGAGCTGTTGCAATCAGCGAGTGAAATAACAGAGCGGTGAAAAAGCCAAAACAGGTCGTTTAATTACTTACTCTGTGCCTAGAGAGTACAGATCAGCCTCCCACAGGCAGCTTTGTCTGTGAGTGTGTGTGTGCCTGGCCTTTACCCCCATTAGCTCTGTTTTAAATTCCCAGAAATAATGACCTGCTGCAATCAGAAGGAATTAAAAGGGCAAACATAATGTTGGATATCTTTTTATAACCAGGCCTAATGGATTAAAAAGGTGCAAGCAGTGATGAGGGACAACATCCCGTACATTAAGGACTGTGTGTGCTGCTTTCTAATTTCAGATATTCTCATTGAAAGACAGTATCTATAGAACAAGAAATGGTTTCGTACCTCTTACAGTGCCGATAAATCCTATAAATAAAACAGCAAGTTCTCTTTCACCTGCTTATTAAACTTTAAGTGAGTTTTTTAGCTTAGTCTGTCTTCTAGTCAGTGTTAGTTGGCTAACTCTATTAGTGTTAGCAGCATAGACTTTACATTGTAACAATGTCACAAATTTTTAAATCGCTTTTCTCAGCTTGAAGAAAGTTACACATATATAAACCACCATTGGCTGAAAAATTCAAGACAGAAAGATTCATAATTGACCTTGTTTGCAGTTCCAGGTGTCCTGTGAACAATTTTACAATGGTGGTCTATGGGGAAAAGGCTTTCTGGGCCGCAAGGGATTTTGTCACTGCAATACTGCGAGGGGCCACTGAGAAAAATTAGCTGCAAGGCTAAGCGACTTTCTTGGGGGCAAATTTGGGAATCCTGGAATGGTGAAGGAACAGTCCGCCTTACTCTTCCTTTGAGTGCTTTCAGACCTAGAGGTCGCTTGCTTTGGTCCGAATCAGGGACTAGTTTTGTTACAAAGTTGCATAATTGCCTAGAGTTGGTTTGTGTTCTCACAGCAGCATTTACAAGTGGACTAGATAAAATACCTGTGCAAGAAAGCTGCTTTTAATTGGTCAGACTTTCCATGAGAGAAAAAACGTTGATGAAAAGTACACTTGCAAGATAAATGTGACACTTTCTAATGTCACAATGGAGGGACAACTACGCAGGTTGATTTTAGCGCTGGTCATCGTGGACTATATTGCTGTCATTGTTCATTTTAGTCAAACCATACAGTTTGAAAATGAGGCGCGGCTCCAACTAGAAAACAATGTTTTGATGCATTGGATACACCAAGAAGTCACACCTTAATAATCCTCCAGGACTGTAACATGCTTGTTTAACCCAAACAATGCGTTATGCGACTACAGTTGGTTCAGATCGAGGTCGGAACAAGTTCTCACCACAACAAACTGCTCCAGAGTTTGTTTGTAACCGGACTGAGACCACCTCTTCAAGAAGGTCTCAGTCGGATTGTTTTGGTGCACACCTGAGTGTGACTGCTGTGTTCACACCTGCCCAAACAAACCGCACTTAGGAAGCAAACGAACTTGAGTTCAATTGAATCGAACCAAACAGGGCAGGTTACTCTGCCTCTGACTGGTTTACCCTGACATTCTTACCCTAATCCTTCCCAATCCCACTCCTAAAACTAACCAACAAAGGCAACAAGTACTTGCAAATCATAGGTAGAGTAGGGCAGGCCAATCCTTCACCATCCTAGGATTTGCAAATTTGCTTCCCGGGGGCCTGTGACAGCGCCCCAAATGTGAAGCCAAAACATCTCGATTGCCCCCTGGTGGCTGGCTGCAGTATAGGTCACAAACTGATGTATGTTCAAGTGTGAACTCATTTTAATTAGTTGTTTGATGCTATAAAAAGAGGGTTTTGACGTCAGGATTGACAGCTGTGTGTGGCAGTTAGTGTGCATATGATCAATGGCGCTGCTCGCAATTAGCTGGGCGGGTGTATGGGCGGGAGCTTGATACCGCAGAGATCTCTACTGCGACTCTGGCACCAAATGACATCACCAGCACAAGATGGCAGCAGCTGTATCTGGGATATTTTGGCTTCATTTTTGTGCACTGGGAGAAAGTGAAGAGATGTTGATCATTGACCAAAGTCATTGGTTCAAATGCGTGTGGGTGCCCTGGCACACTACTTGACCGCATATGAGACTTTTTGTACTAAAGTTTTTTAAATTGTAGGCTTAATATGTTAGTGAAACTGCATGTGTTTGGGAAGCACTGAGCATATGAGTGGATAAATAAGACTTCGATTTAGCAAGCAACTAATGCTTACAAAGTTGACGGCTAAATTAGAAGTTCACAGATTGACTCTTAGCCTGATGGCAAAAATGTTAATGAGCTGAAGAATAAAATGAGCAGGTTTAAAAGTAAATGAAGTGTATTAGAGTTGATTTATCATAACTGATTGGTGGTTAAGGAAAATAATAAGTGATTTAACTGTTATTAATTGATGTATGAAGTGTTACTTTTGACTTGTCTGATTATCTTTTACTGCCATACACATGCACTGTTACGCAAACCGCAACCCCTACACACATTTAACTATTGATTAAGACCACTAAATGCTGACAGAGGATTAATTGACCCCGTCTGGATGATAAGACCATCCCTGAGCCAAGAGAAGCAACCATGCCCTTGACCTAATTCCCTGCTCTCAGCCGGAGCCACTGTCACTCTGCTTTCTGCTGTGAATCTGATGAACCAGCGACGGGAAGGAGACGTCACACACACAGACACACACAGAGACACACACACAGTATAGTAAGTAAACACAAACAAGAAGGGCAAGACAAGCTGGTACGGAGCAGCAGAATCCCTGCCAAGCCCGCCGGTTCACAGATGAAGAGCGGTGATTGATTTCCAGCAGACACAGAGCTCACTGTCCCCCCCCGCCTCACCCCACTCACCCCCCTCACCCTCATCCCAGCCCGCAGAGGCTTTAACCCATGCAGCGGTGCTTAGTGAGAGGCAAGATCCAGCCCTCCCACTGCCCTACATTTTATACTGTAACACTCATGGATACATATTCACAAGGCTGAAATGAGGATGATGATGCTGTAGCTGCATCTGTCAAATATCAGAGACCAGTGCCAGTAAAACGAATCATGTTTCAATTTGGTAAAAAGGTTGCACATACATATTCTAATACCATTAACATCACTACAACATGCATTTTGCCTTAATGGAAAAATCAGGGAGGGAATGCAGCATAAATAATTTGCAAACACGCCAAACTAAAAGACCCACTTAGACGCAGCTCTGTGAGAACAATAATGTATGTTTTGGACATTTGAATGCAGCACTCCACACACAGCAGGTGATGCATTTACTGTGTGCTATAGCACTGAAAGAAGTGGTCGAGAAGTCCATCAACAGAATTCTGAATAAACACCCATTTGGATCATTCATTTATAAAGCAAAAATGAAAAACATTTGCTGGTTCAAGCATCTTAAATGTGATGATCGGCTACTTTTATATCATTCACAGTTCAACATGAATGAATCTCATCACTAGTTTATGATACAGCAGCATTATGGGATGGCTGACTGAGCAGAAAAACTAATATGCACCAAATTCTGTAGCATTTGACGCTGCACTGAGAGGAGAAGGGGTCTCACTGAGCTACTGGTTTCTAATGTGTAGTTTAGGGTCAAAACGATGAGCTGCTTAATCAATTAGTGGATTATCAGAAAGCTAATTGTTTTGATATGAATTTTGATAGTCCATTGTTTGAGGAATATTTCAGGCAAAGTGCTAAACATTTTACTACTTTCATTTTTCTCAAAATATTCTCTGTTTTGTATTCAAGAAAACCAGACATTTGGGTTTTGGACTTATATTTGGACAAAACAAGAAATTTAAATATGTTATCTTTGACTCTGGGTACTTTTCTATTTGTAGCTTACTATATAGGCATTTTTAAGATTTTTTTTTATATATTATAGACAAAAATAGCAGTTTAATTCATAATAAAAGTCATCTTTCATTTCAGCTTTAATATATGTATGGACATATGGAGTTGTATCTGTTTGAATACACATTACTACACGTATTGTGTCTGCACACACACACACACAACACACACACACACTCAGACACACACACACACACCTTAAGTACTCTCGGTGTTGGCGCTGCACGCGACTCTCTCCGACTCAGCGCTCGCTCAGCCTCAGATGGCCCAATGGGCTCAGCTGCTCCCTTACAGATGTAGCCACTACAGTTCCTCTCTAACACCGTCCGCAGCCCATCAATCACAACCGTGCTGGTGGTGCACCCCATTCCTCCAGGTCCAAACAGGCATCAGTCAGGAGAGCCTGCCAGTGACCCAGTTTCCTTGACTGTCCCCTGCTCCTCCTTGGTCCATGATCTCCAACTCTGACCTGCAAATCCACAGCTCCTCCTGACCCGGGGGGAGAGAGCAAGTGCGCCGGTGTCCAGGCAGAAAGGATCCAGAGAGGAGAGCCAAGGAGGACGGCTGGAAGGTGAATTTATGCACTCACAGAGTCTCACTGTAATTCCTAGCTGCCCCGGTCTGTGCTTGTAGGAATACCTCAGTCAGCAGACGAGATACAGTGAGTGAGTGAGTGAGTGAGGCAGAGCAGAGTGCGAGGGATGGGGGGGATGAAGGATGCTGTGTGCTGCAGCTTCAACCAATGCTGAGCTTCGGTGTAACGCAAGCTCACATGTGCATCTGTCTCACTTACCAAGTTCTCCTCTGAAGCCACTGTGTGCATGTCTTAATTCTTTCCTATCTTCACTCTTTTCATTTCCACATTTGCATAATGTGGATTTGACTACACTTGCAATTTATTAATCCCTTTAATTTTTACTCCACAATATAAGACTCCTTTTGGGAGCCAGATGAATAATTGTAGAATAAATGGGTTACAATAAATGCAGTCTTATATCCAGAGGGAGAGTCTGATTCCACGGTCAGGCAAACAGCAATATGGCTGAATGCTTATTTAGTTCAGCTGAGAAACCAGAGCCACTGGCAGATCAAATGGATGAATCAGAAGGCACTGCATGTAACATACAGCAGTCTGCAGCCTATGTTCCAATAAAAAACATAGCAAAATCTGTTCATTTGTTCATTAAATACGCCATAAAAATGTAATGATAATGAAAAAATCGCATCTTTACTGCAATGAAATGAAATCTGGCAGAAACCCTGCACCCTGACTCGAGCCTCAAAGAGATCTCAGTTTACAAAACATACCAAGGACATGGGAGGATTTAAACCTTTTAGGCCAAGACATCAAATAGGGAGGTTTTTTTCTATAAAAGATTAGCTGCTGCTTGATCGCTGCCCGTCCTGCCAAGTACACAGCAATATTAGGAGTGGAACAACAAAATTTGATCATACACAGGCTTTTTAAATGCCAGGGAATGATTCATCTGCTAGCGTGCCCTTTGATTTAAATGTCTCAGGACTGCAATCAGGAAGACAAATTATAAAAGCAGGAAATATGTTGGAAAATGATGCAATCATAAAAACACAGATGGAAAAATCACTTTCATGTCTCCATAGTTTTGCTTTTCCTTCAATTGCAAAGACAATCACTTTCAGATTAACATGGTCCTTGTAAGACCAATAAAATGGACCAAAAATGGTGCTGAAAGTACCCAAAAGGAGTGTTCTACCTCAAAGTCACTGTAAACAAACATTGTAATTTGGTTTATACGGCACCCATCTTTCAAAGGTGCTCTTTGTCAAATAGTGCTGCATAGAACCATTAGAGGTGCCATATAGCAGTTTTTTATTTTTTGAGCCTGAGGGCACCTAAATGATGCCAGATAATACCATGGAAGAGTCAATATGCTTCTAAATGAGACGTAATACTTAAAATAAGAATTATTATTCATAATTTTTTATGAAATATTGGATTAAAGGTTCATTGTGTGCTAAATGCTCCCTGAGAAACACAATGTTTTACCTCTTCAAACCTGGAATATTTCTGTGCACATAGGAACAAAAAGGTTGAGAACCACTGCTGTAATGAAGCTCTAGCGACAGTTCAGTCAGAAAGACAATACTTTCCATGCTCAGGCTGTAAGTTTCTTTCTCACCCTGCCATTCACCCCTTGCACGCATTCTCACTCACTATCTTTAGGTCATTGTCTGGGTCTGTCGATTGAGTCATCAGCTGATTCACAATCAGACAATAGCACGGCGACACCTTCTCCATCAGCCTATCATCTTATTGCTCCTCATTTTCAATATGGTTCTTTCTCTGCCATAGTTCTTTCTTGCTGCAGTCAAACATGCCCTTTACCTCCCCATCACCACCCAGTCTTTACGGATTCATCAGCCTCATCCACCCCAGCAGTCAGCAGCCTCAGAGTCGATTGGCCTACAGGCTGGACATTGGTCTACCTGACACAGGGGCTTAAAAGGTTCCTTGTGTGGCGGCGATGGCACATAGCACCTCAACCCACCCCAAAGAACCACTGAGGAAGCAACATTTATCTGTGTGTGCCTGCTTGTGTTTCACCATCTGATTGTGAGGAAAAGGGGAGGGGGGGGGGACGAGGAAACTGGGCTGGATCATCTTGGTTTATTTGTCTCTGCCTCTTCCCTTCCTGCAGCTGCAAGTCGCACACTCAAACACCCTTTATGACCTCAGTGGGAATTGTCAAAAAAATCCTACTTGTCACTGTGGCACGCACATGCTGCAGCTACTGAAGTACAGTACGTCCCTGCTGGCGGCAGCTGTTATAACCTCTATTAGTAACGAAAGCCTGATGGCATCTGTCGGGAAACTTCGAGCATGTTAGAGACGTTCACCTTTTCTTTAAGTTACATTAAAGGTGCTGACACACATGCATATATGCAGGCACCTACAAACACATTAACACACACACGTGCACGTCTGGAGAAAGTGATCCCTTACATCATGATGGTGCACTAAGCCACGGACGCTTGCACTCACTCCCGCCTGCTGCCGTGTTAATATTTCAGCAGTGCTTGACACACTGAACTACATTCAAGTGTAGGATGAGATGAGCTGCGGAGGGAAGCAGCTGAGTGGATGAGAGGATTCAGTAAGACAGAGAGAGAAAGGAAGGGAGATACTGAGTGAGTAGGTGACAAGACTTTGATTTTGCTCATTGATCTGTTAGGAAATACATCTCCTCTTTGGTTTATCCTTTTTCTCACACCACAGCTCCACTCTGAATCCCCCTGTCGCTGCAAAGGGGGATTTAAGGCTTACTATGTAAAACAACAAGAAGCAATCTGCCGTAAAACTGCAAAGTCATAAATCCCTTTTTGAGGCTGTGTAGGCGAGAAGCAACACAGAGTTTCTTTAACTTGAACTCCCTCATGACCCAGAGTGCAGATTATACTTTTGCTGAAGCGCTGTGTGAACCCAGATGTTTAAATTACACTTAGTTTGAACTAAATGAACAAAACTGGTGACGCAGTCTTCATCAAGTCAAACTGATGACAAAAATGTGTTTACCCTGTCGAGACTGAATTATTACTTCTGGAATAACCAGCTGTCAATTATTGCTGCCACTTATTACTAAGTGGGTCCCAACTTAAATAGGAGCATGACAAAGTGGACAATGATGCATGACTACAAGCAGACATTGTTTGAAGTGTCACAGCTGCTGGTGGTCATAAATCGTTTGCCCTGAGGACAGAGATTCTTCTTTTGCATGTACAAACATGTCTGCAACAATGCAATGAGGCTGTGACCAGACTGCTGTGAGGGATATGTATGGGATTTTCTAAACCTTGATGGCAAGTTTGGAACACTAGTTATAAACCAGGCTGTAACTATTCTTAGTATTTTCTTTTATGCGTTTCCATCCCCAGAAGTACACTTTAGCTACTGGGTGACCGATCGATTAAAGAAGAGCAAAAAATGACTGCTCTACTTAAAGAATCTCTGTCAATTGACCTTTCGCTAAGCCTCGCCCCTTTGTGATGATCTGACAAGCTGTTGGAGTCAGCATGGAGCCCACGCTGTAGCTAACTGCACTCCCTGAAGAAATATTACCATATTTTTGGAACAATGAAACAGTGATTCCAGAGAGAAGCAGACAGAGGGGTCTACAGTCTGTGTTTGAAGGATATATCCAGGATGTCAAACTGACTCAGCAGCAACAACAGGTTAAAAAGACAAAGATAGTTAGAAGCTAAAGCCAAACTATAGGCTACAGATCACAGTGTAAAAGTGAACCACCACATCACTGCTGATCGCCACACAAGACAATGAATATAAAGGGAAACTTTGCTGATATTGAACCAGCTGTGTGACATCACAGTGTGTGCAGATGAACAGTGTTTGGCTTCACCCCCGTGCTGCTGCCAGCACCCAGACCTCCACCACCGGATGGGCAGGGATCTCTGGGGGAGGTCAGACACTGTTCATGGGGCGTCGGTAGCTTAAGTGGATAGTACCGGCGCCCCATGTATAGAGGCGATGCCTTGCTACAGCGGTCGTGAGTTCAACTCCGGCTTGCAACCCTTTGCTGCATGTCGTCCCCCCACTCTCTCTGTCTCCCCATTTCACACTGTCCTGTACATTAAATGCAAAAAGCCCAGAAAAATAATCTTAAAAAACAAAAACAAACAACAACAAAAAAACACTGTTTATCTGCACACACAAGTGTCCCTGCTTCCCTTCACTGGTTCCTGTACAGCAGGGTCGGTCTTTTTCTCACCGATATAACCATTAAAGAGCAAAAGCAGCATGTGTATACATTCAGTAGGCTATATCTTCAGTAGCTAGCTAGCTAACCCTACACTTTTCAGAGTTTGATTTTGGTTTTGGAACAGGGAAGAAACGTGTATCTTTTTCCAACCTCTCCAGGTAACGAGCATCATTAATACATGACGTGCCCCAGGCACAACATTTAGCTCCAAATCCACAAAACCAGCCTGAAAATGGAGGAAATCTGAAACATTAGAGTCAATGGAGCACAGCTGTGTTGTTGTCGGACCCTGGGCTGAGCTGGCCCAGTGTTATGTTATGATTGACCAGTCTGCGTCCAGTGGTGGGAATTAGGGAAGGGTCAATTGAGGCGTCTGGGACAAGTGATTCGAATCTTTGACTTTCAGACATCTTTTCATGTCATATCTTTATTTCTGGCACCTAGTTACACTGAGAAGTATCAACAACAGTATCGATAAGTATCCGTATAGATAAGAAGTTTCAGTGTCGATATTGGCATCGCTAAAATCCTAATGATGCTAATCCCCAGTGACATGCAACAAAGGTCTCCAGCTGGATGAGGCGGCCCACAGTGACCTGAAAACGTGTGGATTGTTATATGCATGTGCCCCAATTAAAGGAGCTAAAATAAGGCTTTTCTTTCACATACACTGCAGGAAAAATAGTCAAAACCAGACCTACATGCTGAGCTAACAATAACAATTAAGCCCTCTGTGACAAATTTGTGATTCAAGACTTTAGGCTATAAATTCAACGCTGGTGAAAAAAGGGCACGACGCCAACAGAAAGTTTGATGAGATGCCCCCCACGTTTGCCTGAGTTTGTGTGCTGCTGCTTCTAGTGATGAATTATTAAGGTCAGACAGAGGATTGCTGAGTCATTAGGTGTAGCAGAGTTTCTTGCTACTGCCCTTGTGTCAAGAAACACTGTCTGCAACAAGCCTCTCCACAACAAACGCTGCTAGGGAAGTAAAAATATCCTTCACCTTTGAAACATCTCCAGTTGACTGTGACTCAGTATAATCAATATAATATGGTATATATTACTTCCTGACATGGTACACATTCCAGTGCCCCCGCACAGCTCGAGGACATCTATACTGTGCATGTCTGTAGCTGACAAATGAAGCATTTCTGTAGCCTGCAGCAGTACACAGTCAGACTGTGTCAGCCATACTAAATCCTGAGCTGGAGCTCAGGGCAAGGCTAAACTGAGAATGGTAGGGGGTGTTTGGAGTGTGCTGTGGCACAGAGTGGGTCTATCTGTGGATGTTCAAGTGTGAACATCCTCTGTGGGATGTGGAAGCTCGGCTGCACAGCTCTGCTCAAATCTGCAGCAGCTGCAGAGGAGATAAGAGCCGGTCTGGAACCTGGCTGGGTGTGTGGAGCTGCATGGATTACTGCTGCTGTTGTTACAGCGCAGCTTCACTCTCTGCAGCGAGCTACGTTTCCTGCCATAGTGTCAAGTATGACCCCCACGATGTATTTTACTGTATAACTGACAATTTTGCTGAGTGTTTACAGCTTCATCCGACATCAGGGGTAAATTTTCCTCAATATATGATTTAAGATTTTATTTCAGAGGTTGAAGTTGTATAATCACTTGAATAGCGCTGACAGGCAATCACAGTCCTTATTCAGGTGTGATTTTTCACTCATGATTATGGCTTCCAATAGAGTGTGCCAGTAAACCCGGAACTCCGTTAGCGCTTTAAGCACTTCCGGTTCTCTCGTCTAAAAGTCAATACGTTTTTTGAATGGGATTTTGGTAAAATGCCTCAAATAAGGTCTGTGGTTAACAAAAGCTTAAGCGAGTTTCAGGTTTTGTTCTACGACATCAAACACGTCAGTAAATACCCTACTTGTGAATTTTGAAGCTTTTACGTGTCGTAAAAAAGGCGGTTGCTAACAAGTTGCTCAATACGACTACAAACCCTGTCGGGGACATTAAACGTCATCACCCCCGAACAGGCGAGAGTGCTGGCAGTCACTTTCTCTTCCGGGAACCAGCGCGATGCTAAACTTCCAGGTTTTAACGTCAGCCCTGGCACAATATGATCTGGTCTGTTTGTTATTGAGTGGACGTGGGGCAGGTGGGGTACATGTCCCCCACAGCGGCTGTATCTGTCCCCTATGACCCCCGCACTTTTACATACTGTAAATCAAGTTTGACAGCCGTTCAATTCATTTTAACAAGTCAGAGCTCATTTTTCCAAGTTATACTGGGTGCACCGTGAGTAGGCGGGCAAGGTGCACACACTTGCTGCTTCTTTTGTCTTTAGAGCAGAGAGGCATGCTCCCTTTGTTGTTGCCTCTCTAAATGCAGAGCAGGGAGGATGTACTGTGTATTTAAACAAAAATGTACAGCAAACAAGCCAGCAAGAGGCAGAAAACATTGCACTCGTTCTTTCCATCAAACCATGTAGGTTGAATTACGCAGTTTTTGATAAAAGTTTGTTCACGTTAAGGATGACCTCTTTTCCTAGTCATCAAGTGTTGGTTATTTGGTTTGGTTTCTTAGCTTCTATGGAGAAGCACAGTTGAATAGGAGAGAATATCTCAATAAATCAATCCAAAAAATCGTCTTACTCCAGCACTATCCATCCCCCTGAAATAATGGCTATGGCCCTGATTGGAGAGAGCTGTAATGGTAATAGTTTGTGTCGGAGTACAGAAGAACTAGTGGTATCTAAAACATTAGATAAAGAGAGAAAAAGTTCACAAAGTTGGCACATTCCCAAATTGTGCCAACAAATCTACACAATCTACATTTCACGCTGCTGAGACACGATACCAAACAGACCAGATTAGGAAAGGGTAAAGAGTCACTTTAGACACTTATGATAACCACCTGAGCCTATCTGTGGCAAAAATAACCACTTTTAATGAACCATCAGTGATGGTGCACAATTGCCCCATCTGGTTGCATTGCGGGCATTGCACAGCTGCTGCCCTCTCTCCCAATACTGGACTAATTTTCAAAAATGTTGCTCACACTAGTCACTTAGACACAAAAACATAGGTAAATAGGGTACAGCTTGAAAAATGCTAAAGTCCCCCCTTTAAAAGATCAACCATTATCACAAAGTTGCTGATTATTGTACCTACGTGCAGTGTACCTTGTATTTTCATCATGTGTCAAAGTGTATTTTAAAACAACAGACCTTTTTTCCCAGCAGACATTTTGACTTGTCATATTAGGAAAAGCAAAGGTGTTACTAATAACATTACGATGGTTCAGTTTTATTTAAGAGTTCCAGTGAGAGTGACAGTGAGCCACAGCATGCACCACAGGAACCTGAAATCAAAGCAGCTAAATGGAATTTAGCCATCACTAATTTCATTATTTACACCTGTGCTTTTCCAACTGTGACAGGTCAAAATGGAAAAGGCCTATAGAGGAAATTTAATAGCTCACATAGTATGACAGTATGTACAATATCAGTTCAATTTTGCATTTCACTTTCACTACAAAATATATAAAAATCATGACAATGTGATTTTTGCTGGGGTCTGTACCAAATAAGGATGCTCCCTTATTTCAGGAATGTGATTTGTAGGCCGGGGTGCGTCAATTATAATGGTATGTTGAGAGACAGTTTACATTTATTATTCATTTACACTTATTTCGCACTTGGCCATATTGCATTTCTGATATCTGGATTAATTGTGCAGCCCTACTCAGAAAGCTAAACTGTTTCTCTTCTTCGCCTGGATTCACCGGCCACGATCTCAACATCTGCTGCACATGGACTCCATCACTGGCCCGCAGTAACCCCCAAATAACACCACTTGCACTGATACAGCAATTTCAAGCTGTTAGCAGCAAGTGGTGGGTGGAGCTAAATTAACAACATCAAAGCTGCACATGTGGAGAGAGAAGGGTCAGCGTGAGTTTCCCCTTTCACACTAAGGAGCGGACAATGCTTCACACAACTGAGACAGAAATGTCCCTGCACGCCTCAGAGGAGTAGAGGGGAGTTAAAGAGGAGTTGGCATCTCATCTGAGGAGCCTCTCTGGGATGAAGGTCAAAAGCGCAGCTGGCCATGTAACATGCCCAGGGTCTGCTTGTGGGGCACTGCAGGGAGAAGTGTGTATTTGTCCAGAGAGCGGCCACAGCGTGGTGAACCACAGTGACATCACCCACATTTCCAGCAGCGCAGGGCAGATAAAAAAGGCACGGCTCCCAGCTGGATCTCTCCGGGGTTTCTGAAAAGGAAGTGGCTGTTTCCTGCTGATGTGTGCGCGTGTGTGTGTGTAAACGCTGCCATAACAAAAGACGCCTCTCTGCCCACTGTCCTTCAAACCCAATCAAAACTCCTGAACACTGGAGTTTTTCTGGGTATTTTGTCAGAGTATAATGCTGACCTCCTCCAAAGTTCAACAACACAAATGGAAGAAATAAAATGTTATTGAAGGAGCACAAAGCCAAAGAGCTCTGTTAACCCTCGAGAGGTTTTTTTTAAGAACGTTTAAGTGTGCTGCTCCTTAAGAGTCAAAATCTGAATTAGTTTCTCGAGGGTTTGTTTGAGAGGAAAGTTATGTGGGTACAGTTACACATGTGGGTGGGCTACAAAGATAGGCCTGGAATTTCAATAAGCCAAATGCTTCACATTTTAGATGCCAAGTTTACATTGCAAGCCCAAAATACTTCTCACATAACACAGCAGACAACAGAGCGGGCCGAATGTGAACTTTTATCATGCATGCATTAGACTAAAGTCTCTCTTTGACCTGAAGTTGACACCAGGTTATCCTGTCCCTCTTAAAATGGTACAAACCAAATACAACAGGAGCCACATCCTTTTCCTTATACTTGGTATTTTGGGATGGTTTATTTATCCCAGGAGAAGAAAATGACCCATTTTCCTGAGGGGTACCGCTTCCTTTTCTTTGTAGTGGGCCACCAGGCACAGACTAAGTATATGTTGTACAAAGGACACAGGCACAAATTTAAAGTACGAACATACACACAAAATGCCATGCACTTTACATGTGTTCCTAAGTGGCATGCAGCTCTGTCGGATCTGCAGTGAGTTTGCTGCGGTGGGTTCGGTTTATCATTAATAGATGGTACTAATGAAGCAGTGACTTTCAACAGCCTCCGCTGCAGCACCAGCAGAGATGGTCTGAAGCGGTGCCAAGCCCCGAGGGCCTGCAGTCACCCTCTCACCCCTGCCAACTGTGTTTTGGCTTCACTTTACACAACACAGAGTAATCCTGTTTAAAAAAAAACTTGCTTACTCAAGCAGTGCATCAAAAAGCTGACCAAACTGCATATCAAAAATGATTTATTTCACATATCAAAAATACATACATTGCTACAAAAACACTCACTGAAAAAGCCAAGGTTAAAAAATAACTTATTTTCTATTGTGGTCCTCTTTCCAGGAAGTTGGCAGTTGTTTGTTTTTCTTGGTAAATTGAACAAGAAAACAGCCAAAGGGGAGAATTGGAGATAAAAAACAATCAGAAATAATTTAATTTCTTATCGCATTTCTGCTGAAGGCAAAAAGTAGCCGATAATATGCTGTGCACACACACAGATCCGCACACACACACACACACACACACACACACACACACACACACACACAGACCACACTAAGAGGCTCCGTGCAGAGGAGAAAGGTGCAAATACAACAGTGTGGGAATGCTGTTACCGCCACCTACAGGCAGTGGACGATACTACAATGAAAAACATCACAGCATGTATTCTGTTGAGTAAGGAAGCCTATAGAAGTGTGTGAAAGTGACATAAAGTAATGACTCGCCCACAAATTAAAGAGCTCAACTGGATTTTTTTTTTTTTTTTATAACTCCTGTCTTTGTATCAAAATATGACAGCAGTAAAACAAAATTGGGCTGGAGAGATTGATAACAGGTTGGAGAACACACACACATTTTTGGGATTGTCCAAAACTGCAGTCATATTGGGAGGGGATTCATACAGAAATACTGGCCATTTTGAACATTGATTTACCATTAAACCCAGTGTATTGTATTCCAGGGGCAATCCCTGATGGAGCTTTGGATAAGAGAAAGGTTTACTTACTACTTGGCAAAAAAGAGATAAAAGTATGTTGATAAAGTAAGATTTTAAGGGGCTTTTTGGTTGCACATGATTGGTCATATTTCTCAAGAATGGGTGTTAATTGTGAACTTGTCTGATACCAACATCTGTTTCTTTTTATGTGGTTTTATTTTTGTTTCATTCATATATACCTTGGAGATTTCTCTCTATATGGATGCACACGTTGCCATGATTTATAATTTGTATGTATGTTTGCTGAACTGTGAAAACACTGCTCGAAAAAAATAAGGGAACACTTAAATTACACGTCAGATCTTGATGAATGATATATTCAAGTTAAAAATCTTTACTTTACATTTATATTGTAATATTTGTTGAGAACAAAATGACATAACGGTCAGTGGAAACCAAAATCATCAACCCACTGAGGGCTGGATTCAAAATCACACTGAAAATCAAAGTAAAAAATTGAAATCACAGGCTGATCCAACTTGTGTGAATTTTATCACAGCAACTCATAATGTGACTCAGTAGTGTGCATGACCCCCGGGTGCCGGTATGCACTCCTGACAAAGTCTGGGCATGCTCCTGATGAGTCGGCGGATGTTGTCCTGGGGGATCTCCTCCCACACCTGGATC
The DNA here is from genome assembly GCF_006386435.1 of Epinephelus moara. NCBI lineage: Eukaryota > Metazoa > Chordata > Actinopteri > Perciformes > Serranidae > Epinephelus > Epinephelus moara. Next base: position 20,970,449 of record NC_065512.1, on the reverse strand, counting down.
AGGGCAACAGGATTAGATTGAGGTCAAGGGAACAAGAGGGCCAGTTCGTCATCCAGGAGCTGCCTACACACTCTGGCCACATGAGGCCGGGCATTGTCCTGCACCAGAAGGAATCCAGGGTCCACTGCACCAGCGTAAGTTCTGACAGTCACTCTGAGGATTTCATCCTGGTACCTAACAGTAGTCAGGTTACTGTTGGCTATGACATGGAGGTCTGTGCAATCCTCCAAGGAAATGCCTCCCTAGACCATCACTGACCCATCGCATGCTGGATGCTGGATGATGTTACAGGCAGCATTACATTCACCACGGCGTCTCAAGACTCTTTCATGCCTGTCACGTGTGCTCAGGATGAACCTGCTCTCATCTGTGAAGAGAGGGCGCCAGTGGCAGACCTGCCAATTCTAGTGATCTTTGGCAAATGCCAATCAAGCTGCATGGTGCTGGGCTGTGAGCACAGGTCCCACTAGAGGACGTCGGGCCCTCATGCCACCCTCATGGAGTCTGTTTCTGACGGTTTGGTCAGAAACATGCACACCAGTATGCTGCTGGAAGTCATTTTGTAGGACTCTGGCAGTGCTCCTCCTGTTCCTCCTCACACAAAGGAGCAGATACCGGTCCTGCTGCTGGGTTGATGCCCTTCTATGGTCTGTCCAGCTCTTCTCATCTAACAGCCAGTCTCCTGGTGTCTCCTCCATGCTCTTGAGACTGTGCTGGGAGACACAGCAAACCTTCTTCCGACTACAAGTAAGGATGTGCCATCCTGGAGGAGCTGAACTACCTGTGCAACCTGATTGGGCAGAACACAAAACTAGAGAACAATTAGTCTTACTTTTGCCTCTTCGTTGCACCTGTTGTCACTTTCATTTGCACCAAAGCAGGTGAAACTGATTCACAATCACTTGTGCTTCCTAAATGGGCAGATTGATAACCCTGTTTCACTGAATTAGTATTAAACTGTGACGATTAACAGTAATGGTCGTTTCTTCAGTGACTACAGTGCCACTGTGTGATATTATACTCTGTAAAAACAGAGGACAACCCTTTCCTCCCTGCACTGAGATTAACTATTGGAATAAAGCAGCCATTGTTTGTCACATGTGTGTCATTTCCAGCAGCTCAGTGTGAAAACAATTATTCCCAACACTCAGCTCGCTGTACAGGAAGAAGAGGTGATCGTACACAGACTGGACTGAGTGGGAAGAGAGAGTTACAAGAAGCTAACAGTATTTTCACATCTTAATAAACTCATTCAAATTAAACAGAGGCAGAACTGCTTCCTCTAAAAGCCGACAGAGGCTTAGTGCTAACACCCTGATACACAGAGTGATGACTGAACTTGTAACTATGTTTTTGTTGTCGCTCATTCAGTACAAGGCAGGAAACCAAAACACCCAGGTGTCATGTTTTTCACAGAGTAAAAAAAATGTTACCGCGATGACAAGCTGTCATCACATATTGTGGTGTGTGATTTGATCTAAACAGCCCTCGCCAGGTCAGCGCCCAGGTGTGAGGGAGGTTTGGGAGGGAGTGCTGTCATCATGTTCAGGCTCCGACATGCAGCATGGGAGCTGAGAGCTGAGAGGTCCTGAAACAAGCCTGTACTGGCCCGACGTGAGCGTGAACAGCTACACTCTGTTAGTCAAGAAGAGGCCCAACATTGTTTTACTGCTGGTTCATAAAGCAGGTATGAATGGTTCAGGGCCAAAATACATTTCGGTTCATCTGCTACATTATGAAGCATCTGGACCTCTCAGGTCCTCTAGGACAGGTCTGCTTTCTATCCCCAGAGTACAAACTAAAAATAAAGGAGCATAGTTCAGTTTTTATGAACCATATATCTGAAATAAACTCCCAGGAAAATGCAGATCTGCTGCAACTCTCAGTTCTGTTAAAGGAGCAGTGTGTGAGATTTAGGGGGATTTAGTTGCATCTAGCTAGCAAGGATTGCAGATTGCAACCAGCTGAAACTTCTCCTGGTTAGAATTTCTGGTCAGAAGGATTTTACTGGGAACTGCAATATCAATATATTATGGAGGGGCTGCAAACTATGATGGCCTATGCAAGAGCACAAATGGCCCTATCTAGTGCTACTGTTTAGTTTGTCTGTTCTAGGCTACTGTAGAAACATGCCGGACTTCATGGACGAGGACCCGCTTCCTTTGTAGATATAAACAGCTCATTTTAAGGTAACAAAAACACAACTATTCTTATTTTCAGATGTTTATATATTAAAGAACACATACTTATTATACTATGTGTAAATGACCTTCACCATGCTCCAATACAGTTGTGTCATCTGTTTTTTTATTCTTTTCTTTAAATTATGAAGGTGGGTGCCATATTTTGAAAGGGAAAAGCCAGTAACTTAGATTGTAAAGGCTGGTGCTTTTATTTTGAAAGGGCTAGCTGCCGGTAGTAGAAGAGAAATACAAAAAAATTAAAATGCCATGTACATCATAAGTGCATCTTTGTAACGAAAGAAAGAGTTCAAACTAAAGCTAGGCTAAATAATTAATTTTAATTATTAATGAATTAATGATAAAAGATCAAATACTTGTTTATTTCTTACACTGCACTCTAACTTTTATTCTTATATTTCATACCTGTCTTACTATATTTTGGCTTTTTATTTTCTATTCTCTTGGCTCTTTAATGCCTGTTTTAATTGTATTTAAATGTCCTTTTATAATGTTTCTTTTGCACTTTGTATGTAACTCACTTTGAATTTCCCTGTTGATCAAATGTGCTGTATAAATAAACTTGCCTTACCTTTTAAAGGCTGTAGCTAAACCACTCACTTAAAGCACTCAGTGTGTTTCCTCTCTACACTTGCACAGATCAGTCCGTGTGGTAATGAAACACTTCCTGCAGTAATGTCTGATTCTATTACTAAAGTTAAACCTTATTAATTCAACATAATTGTGGTGTAACAAAAGCAAATGCAAAATCCTGTGTGAATTAAGAAGTTAATTTACAAGGGATTAACTTTTTATAACCACATATATTGATATTGATTCACATTAGGGTGAAACAGAGACATAAGAAAGCCAGATACGGTTTGCTTACTGAAAAATAAGAATACAGCCACTGATATAGTGTACACATGCTAAATCCATACACCGGTAATTGCAGGCTTCAGTTGACACAATAAATTACCCAGAGGCCAATCATTAACGGTGAGATTACCCATTAAGTAGGGTTTATTATTAAGAAAAAAGCATCAATCAGCAGTTAAGCATTAATCCAGGTGCATTGCTCTCTGTTTGGAGCAGCTAATGGATTATTATCCTTAAACAGTCTTAGGAAACAGATTTACTCAAATATCCCACAATGAGAGCCAGTCAGACTGATCAGCAGTATAATGGCAGCCTCACAGAAGCAGGATACTCTGCAGGTCCAGTTCAGACTGCTCTGAGCGGGGGGGCAGTAAGAGATGTTGGTTGGTCACCAATGACTAGTGTTAATACAGTTTAGTATGAATGTTCTTTAGGGCTGTAAGCTATAACACCCACTGTTTTTATCTAAAGTTAAAAGGGGTGGTTTTTGGGTTTGAGGACACTGGGGGCTGAGCTTGGACGTCTGGGGGAAAAGTACCAGACTCTCTTTGTTGAGTTGGGGAAACTTTGAAAACTTTGTGAAACACTTTCTATGATAAATTCTTACTTATTTGTCCCCTCTTGTAAATTCTGCATTCTGTTGCAGTACCTGCTTGTAAGCCTAAAAACTGACTGACCTGTCAACCAATAAGACGCATGTATTTTCACATATTTTCCTATAAACCCCCTCTGATTGGTCTCATCCCGCCTCCATTCACTGAAGATACAAAAGAACAGTACTGATGGCTTCTTTAAGGATGATTAACTGCTCAAAGAGGAGAATTATAGGGGGCTTTAGATGCCTAGGCTTTCCATGTAGGCGCATGGAAGGGCAGGGAGGTTTGCTCTCTCTGCCTCAGGCTTTCCTCCTTTGCACGTGGAACGGCAGAGAGGTGTGCTCTCTCCACCTCAGGCTTTCAAGGTAGGTGTGTGGAAGAGGCTTTCTACATAGGCCCGAGGAAAGGTAGAGGGGCCCCAAAACAGAGCCATACTGCCAAATATAATACTGCAAATGGAAATAAAGGTTTCTTCGAGTAAAGTGTTCCTGACTGAAATGATATTATCACCATACTTAAGTCATGAGACAATATTATTGCGATTTTAAATATTTTGTGATATGCTGAGTATTGTAATAAAATATATTGCGATATATTGTGATTTATTACCTTTTTTCAATTCATATAATAAAAAAAATCGATACTTGGCACTATGTGATGATACGATATTGCCAGACAGAAATATCTTGATACTATGCTGTATCTATTTTTTCCCCCACCCCTAGTGTTAACCCCTTGTACCCATGCTAAGAACTGGCCTCGAAACCGAATGTACATATAGAGAGTGTAGATGGTGTCAGGTGAGGTCATTCTGTGAGGGAGGAGTGAACAAAGTCTGAGATGTAGTGAGAGGGGAGATTAATCTTTACAGCCTCTAAACTGCAGAACAGCATGAGGCAGGATTTAATGCGATAGTGGAACCAAAGACAAACTGAATGAGACAAAAGAAAAGCACTATAAGGTAACCACAGAGGTAATTAGAGCAGGGAAAAATGCAACTGTTATGCCATCTTTAATACATACTAATTCAACATAATCCGCACATTTATTTTTCTGGTTTGGGAGCGACTTAAAGACGCCTTGCAGCAGGGAGATGGGGTGGGGATAATGGGGGGCAGGAGTTTGGGAACCCTTAAGGATCAGCTAATCTCGGTTGGCTCTTTGTTTGTAATCAGTGGAAATCCTCTTGAGCCTGGTTCAATGAGCGCTGCTGACAATCAAGGGAAACAGAGGATGGAGGAGGAGACTAACGCATGTCCGTGCACCTGCACCTCTAAAGTGGCAGTGGATTTAACTGTAACACTATACGACACAGCTCCTCGGGGAGGCTGCAAACAGCGACAAGAAGCTGTCATCCATTATGGTGACGGCACAGAGGGCACAGAGCTCATTTGCATTGTGTAGATGCAGGAAAATGTTTTGTGATCCCAACCAAATCAGTCTTGGATGTGACAACATGTAAGGCGATATAAAAATATTCAACCATCTAAGACTCCATAACATTGTGCACATACATTATGACAATACTGGAATATGATTTTTGGATCAAAGTGATCTGACCTAATTTGGTAGTTTAGCTTAAAACAGACATTCCTATCTGGTTATTTTATCCATAAACTGTTATGTTAAATATAGGATTTTATCTCTATCTCCAGATATAGATTGGATGGCATGCGGAAATCTACCACTTAAATTATAATAAGCTCAGTCTTTTATGGGATGGGAAATATTTTTAGAAACTTATTTTAGTGTACTGTTCAGCTGTAAAATGAGAATGTTTGGTTAAGATTGGATGGCATTCAAATGTCAGATGCAGCAACTAAATGACACAAACATGATAAAAATTGGGGGTCCATGTCATTGGTCCGACAGCCCATTAGTCCGACGGTCCGTGGTGCTGAACGGCTCCCGGCGGGCGTATTTCTGCCTTGATGGTGCACCGCGACCGACTCTGGGTCAGTTGGGAAAGGCTTGAGGCGAAGCAGGCTCACGGCTTGTGTGTTTGCCACTTTCTTTTTCATTTTAACCCACACCATGATTTTCCTAACCCTAACCAAGTGTTTTTTGTGCCTAAACCTAACCAGACCTTAACCACAGGGCATCATGATGATTTCGGAACGGACTTCGGAACAATGGGTTTAATATGGTCGGACCAATGGGCTGTCGGACCAATGGGCAGTTACCAAAAATTGGACTGCATAAAGTCTGTATGTGTATGCTTATCTGTATTTTGGATACTTTTTGTAACATGCATAAATTGGGGACATTGAATTGTTTACGATACATTATGGCACAAAATTTCATTGCATTACACATGAAAAGAAATCAGCATGTATGATGTAATCAAATCTTTGGCAATCAGGTCATTTTTGATTTCTTCATAGGATTGGAATTTAAATTGTTTTAGAAAAATCCAGGAACTGTGCACCACCTTCTTCCTGTTGTAGTCTGTTGGCACTGCAAACCAAGCTGTGCCCCAAAACCCCCTCTCACAGGCCCCCTCCCTTCCTGACAGAGGAAACACACGTTAAAGCGTGCATCCATGTTTTAGAAGAGCTTGACTGGGACAGTCAATACAAAATTGCGAATTTTGTCTCAGGGCCTGAATCTGAGTCTGAGTCTCTAATGCAGCTATCAATCATGTTAATTTCTGTTCATGTACTGTCAAACTAGGCAGCACTGATCAAATATGAATCAAGATTCTGTGCTTTATCTAGGCATAACTGTTCAACATGGTGGCCAGGTCACAAAGGTTCATTTTACAGCCAAACAGTACACTAAAATATGTTTCTGAAAACATTTGAGGCAATGCAGTAACAGAATCTCGATTCATATGTGATCAGCACTGCCTAGTTTGACTGCAGTTCACAAGCAGTGATTGACATGACTGATAACTGCTCTCTCTGAAATGGCCTGTAATTGTCCCAAGTCACTTGTCTTTGGCGAGATTTTCTAAAGCCTGAAAACAGAGCCAACATGCGGAAATCTAGACTACTTAAAATACAATATGCTCAGTCCTTTATGGGATGGGAAATGGTTTTAGAAACTTATTTTAGTGTACTGTTTAGCTGTAAAATGAGAACGTTTGTGACCCAGTTGCCATGTTTGATACCGCTGACAAAGGTGCCAAGCACTGCCCACCCTCCGAAGTCTGACTGCAGTTCGTGAGCAGTGATTAACATGACTGACTGCTGCGTTAAAGACTCCTCAGCTCTGATCGGCCACAGAGTAGGCAGAGGAATCTGATCTTTTTTCACAGATTATCTGACTGTCTCAGTTAGTGCTCTGTGAATATAGTGACACCTTCAGTGAATATAACAAAAGTTATTCTTCTAAATAAAAGTTACCAACTACAGATTTAATAGACCACTATAAATTGGGAACAGTGAAGCTGCCTCAGTCCCTCGTGCAGCAGTCTCTCTTGACCAAAAAAAATCTCATTATTTGCTGCTGATCCCGTCTCTGTTGTTAGCATTTTGTGAGATTTAACCTGCCTCACGGATCAGGTTAATACCACAATGAGCAGTAATGCTGCTATAGCAACTAAGATGGATTTGGATGGATTTGACATTTTTCAGTTTAAAGTGAGTCAGTGAGAAAGCGCCAGGCAAGAAACGGAAAAATGGATAATAGCTGCAAAAGCGAAACAAATCAGAATCCACCAACACGAGTCCAAGACTTTTGTTAGAGACAAGTATTACTTGAGGGTGAAATATTTAGGAGACAATGTAGAAAATAAATCAAATAAAAGTACTTTATGACGAGCACAAACGTAATTTGTCATGAGTGGGGGATGGTGTCACTGGCTTTTAAAGACTATGAGTGAAGACACTAAAAGGAGATTAAGCCAAGGCAGGGATACTGAGCCGTTTATCTGCACAGCAGTGAAGAACAGGGATGTAATACATCATGCAGGGTGTCTGCTTTAAGGCACATCATACAACACAATGTGTGACTGAATGTCAACACTGCACCATCCAGGGTCTAGGACCACTTTGTTCCCCTCCATCACAAACAAGTGTGATTAAGAGCAGGCCTTCAGGCACACAGCCACACTGCTGCTCCTCCATAAACACCACACAGCTAACTTTATTTATCCACCCAGGCGAGGGACACGTCCACTACACAGTGCACACTTTGCACAATCCTGCCTCCCGATGCTAAGTCCCTGAAAAACAAACAGGGAGCAAACAACAACAAAGCCTCGAGGAGAGCCTTGTCTCTGCTGTATACACAGGCTTTGACAGAAAAACCAAACACTGATTACCACGGTCACTTGATTTCCTACTGTGTACAGACTTTCATTTATGTCTTCAAGCTATTGTACAGTTTTCATCCCTCTAATTTTTCTGAATGTCAGCTGATAGAACCGCAGATGAAGGGATTTTTACAAATAAAGGCCCCAAAGCTCAGTGGATTTGTCACTTTAAACAGAACTCATTTGTTTACTGTGGGCAGCGAGCGCACAATGGGCTTGTTTCAGCTTTCAAAGAATAAAAAAAGAGCTCAGCGTCTCATGTAAATTTTTCTTGAATGGGGAGCAACTCATCAAGATTCCTTTTGCATCGGACAGATCGTGCATGCTTTGGAAGTGCTTAGCGGTGCACAGAATGTCTCCGCCAATGGTACAGTACATTTACTCAAGTACTGTACTTAAGTTAAAGTTGAGTTTATTGTCATAAAAAGTATAATGTACATATGAATGCAATGAAATGCATCTGCTCTGGCTCTCTCCGCCCTTTAAACTAGATATAAATAAGAGTAAATAAAAGACAAAAATAATAGAAAATCCTAAAACACCTTAAAACATTTAAAGCACTTGCTGGTCAGTCATATAACCACCTGGAAATAAAAAGTGTCTTTGAGGCGGCTGATCCAAGCTCTGATGCTCCGTAGGCGTATACCTCAGGGAAGGACTGAGAACAGACTGTGTAGGGTGGCGGGGTCCTCCATACATCTCAGGACCTTCTTCCTGCAGTGGGAGGTATAAATGCCCTGAATCTGTACAATTATGTGGTTCTGTTCAAATGAATTGCACTGCTAAAGATTAAACCAGTGGATCGAAAAGTTTTTGGCTCAGCAGTTTTTCCACATTGAGATTCCCCCTCTAAACTTATATGTTTTTGTTTAAATAACAGTTCAGGCCCAAACAGGTAAAATGATCTCATATTTGCTTGCCTAATATCAGACAAAACTGTCAACTCAGTACACTGTTTTCATCTTCAGTCTGACATTGCGTCCACTTCAATCAATTTCCATGGGGGAGGAAGATCTGACTTTCCCTAACCTATCACAAGAGACCAGCATATTTAAGAGTTATTGTTATTACTCCTTATTGGTTCCCACACACCACCTGACAATGCTTGAGAACAGCTTGACAACGGCATTAGTCCTGCCCGTGGCGCTGATGGCTAATTGAGTGGTCCCCAAGAGTGCTCACTGGCCGTTCTTTCAATTTAACTGAGAAACCGCAGCTTCATCTCACGATGCCAGACGAAATTAGTGAGTGAAATGGGCAAATCCCAAGGTCTGGACCCAAGCAAATATTTAACAGTAAAAGCAAAGGTTAGAAAAATGTTTAAAAGATTAAAAATAATAATAATAATTGAGTTACCTGCTGCAGGAATCATCCCATGATCCCCCAGATTTATCTTGTGACCATCTGAGGGGGCCTGACCCCTAGGTTGGGAACCAGTGGGTTGAACTATCTAATTAGAAACGAGCTCCACCTTGACCAGTTACAGCAGTAAACTGCAATATCGGCAACAACATTTAAGTATTGCAATATATCATAATGCACAGGGGACTTTTTTGTTGCAAAATAAGTACTTCTACTTTTGGTTCTTTAAACACATTTTGCTGATAATCATGCTGTTTTACTTAAGGGGACCAATTATGGTAATTTTCAGGTTCATACTTGTATTTCAGGTTTCTGCTAAAACATGTTAACATGCTTAAAAGAACATGTTTTCCTTCTGCTGTCTGTGCTGGAACACCTGTATTTATCCTCTGTCTGAAAAGCTCCATTCTAGCACCTGTCTCTTTTAGACCGCCTCTCGAAAAGGTCCAGTCTGCTCTGACTGGTCATCGTTTCTAGGTCTTCTGTTTACCAGCATCTCTGCATTGTCATTGCAGCCGGGGAACGACTGTAAAAGAGTATACAAGTATACTACCAGTAAAAGCTTCTAAACACAACCAGACATGTTCCAGCAGGAATAAAAGACAATTTGGGGAGAAATTAATAGTATCAACAACCAAGATGACATGTTTCCCTGGTGTTAGCGTGTAGCTTCATGCAGCAGTGTACTTGCAGCCGGTAATGACTGTAACAGAGTATAGCAGCACTTTGTTTTTAAGATTATTTTTGGGCATTTTTTTGCCTTTATTGCTAGGCTAGCTAAAGAGAGACAGGAAACATGGGAGGAAGAGGGGGATTGCATGCAGTAAAGGGCTGTGGGTTGGAATTAAACCTGGGCCACTGCAAAGGATTCAGCCAAAATGGGGCGCACATTCTTCCAGGTGAGATAGAGGTAGCCCCTACCTGCACTTTTTTTCTACTGTGAAAAATCACCAATAAAAGCTTCTAAACAAAAATTTTTATCCAGACGATCTAACAAGGCCAGCACCCAACCCTGACGTCAGCACTTAGCTACATGTAGCAGTGTAGGCTACATAATGTAAACTTGTGCCTGAAGCAGATGACCATATTAAGAAATCCATCACGAGCTAATGTCAGCTTGTCTCAAAAGCAGAAAAAACATTGGAAACAGAGTATTCATAACAGTTTGAAGCCTGAGGTTTTTGCTCACAGGGATTACATTTACATACATAAACATCATTATTTGAAACTTTTGCCACATTTAATATGAATATGTAATAGGACATTGTAAGATTATAGAGATGACAAACAAAACATAAAAGGCCTGCCTTGAGTTGGATTTTGCCCCAATAACCACCCAGCTCTCGGCCCGCCTCCTGTAGGTTGTGCCCCTCCCCCTCCCTCCCTCTCTGTCCTACAGTGTGTCAGAGTGAGGAATGTCAGCTATGCAACCAGCCTGGTGAAAAGTCATTAGAGTTGATCCCCTCTGGCTGTGGCAGGTCCCATCCACATACTGCACAGTGCACAAAGCCATAAGAAAGAGCGCTGAGAACTGCAGAGATTTTGGTCTCTCTTTAATTAAGCTAACAGCATGCACTGTGGGAAAGAGGGAAACATCACAGGGAAGGGTTTACTTCACATTGAGGAGCCTCTTACTTTTATCTATTTACCTAAATAATGATGCATTTAGCTGCCTCTGCTCTGGAGCCCTGGGTGAATTCAAATAAGTGCCTCTAAACTTCTAGGGAAATCCCAGCTGAACGATAACAACCTGAGTGGTAACTTTCACTTTCATCTCTGCAGTCTGATAGCAGTCAGACGGCAGCACGGAGCAGGAATTTTAAGTAGTTCCCCAAACACTTCACAGCAGCCCTCCATCCTCCACAGATAACAAATAAATACTTCACAATCATTTCCAAACACATCCAATATTTGCCCCTGCTCCGCCTCAAGTGATACTTGAATGTTAAAACATGGCAGTATTGTCTTTTCACAGATTCCTCGCAAAGGTTTTAGCTCTAAATCTCAGCACCGGAAACTAGCTTTTGTATTGGCTAATTGTATGCTAATCCATCCCTCTGTGTTGCAAAACATCCAACAGCCGCTGATCCTGGTGTGATCTGCGTGGCGAGTGTGAATGGGAGGTCAGTGACCACAACGAGGCAATGTCAGAGGAGGCCAGAGGGAGAGATATCGTGTCCAAAGCAGATTAACCTACTGAGAATGGGCTGTTCGCCTGACACTAAATCCCAGGAGTTGCATCAGTAACACACAAGATTGAGTGATAAAAACAAACAGGTGCAAAAATAACACAAGTTGGGAGTATTTTTTATATCAAGTTTGATTTCAAAATTGGTGCATACACATGTTAATGGGGGTGGAAATTTGAGTGTCTCCTGCTTTCTGATGATTTTTTTATGCACAAATTTATGGAGGAAATGTCTTTATTTGTGTAAAGGAAAACACGTAATTCAGGCAGCAGGTGATGCTTCAGAATCCAAAAATAAAATGGAATATAATGCAGCAATGCTCTAGGGCATTCTGTATTGCTTTCAAATATTTATTCTCTTGCAGATCACCTTTCCCATTTGAGGATTTCTGATTTCTGTAGAGCAACGTTACGTTGACAGCTGCAGACAATAAATTTGCCGTTGTGTTACATTACCTGGACGGTTATCCACAGAAGGTAACTATAACAATTTCATTACATACAACAAAATTCCATGACTTTTCAAAAACTTTCAATGATTCTTACTAATTCCATGACTTTTCCAGGCCTGGAAAATGTGATTGTGAAAGATTGTGTGGTTTTCTATGACCATGAGAACACCACATTTAGTTGACAAAGCCAGATGTAGCTACAGCCTCTCACACGTTAATAACAAACGGTGAAGCAAGCCAATCCTATTAGGGTTATATTGGGTTAAGGAGGCGGGATTTGTAGAAGAAAACAAGATCTGTCATCCCGTTACGTGCCAGATACACTGACATACAATTCAGTAGTTGCCAGATATTACTCGGGACATGTCCCTACCATCTGTAGCCTACTGTACCCTCTTGTAATTAATCATATTCTGATGTTGATATGCTGGACATTTCACGAAAGACCACACATGTCAAACTCATAGTGGCACTAGAGCAAAAGTCAGAGGATCGCCACAATGATTAGGATTCATAATCTGGGGACCATTAACGTCTGTACAAAGTTTAGCCGTGATGCATCTAATGGTTGTTGAGATATTTCATTCTGGACCAGGGGCGATTGCTCTGAGACAACAAGGGAGGCTGAACTTCCCCTGAAATTTCATAGAAGAAATGGTCAAATATGCGCTATTGAATTTACATTAAAATAAGAATTTACATTGCATTAAACGTGCGCTAGGATGTGTTTAACATCATGACTGTGATGTTCAAACCTCAGCTGTTTATCCCCAGTTTTCAAACGCGACATCCCTGTCATACATTCTCGTGTCAGCACGGTGGACGCGGAGCTTCCAAGCATTCCTATGAGACAGCGCTGAGCAGTTTTTTTTTTCAGGCAGCAAAGCGAGATGGTCATTGGATAAATGCGACAAAATCGTCACTTCCAGGGAGGCTCAGCTTCCCTGGGATCTATGCGGTAGGTGGGAGAGAACGCTCGGTGTATGCATGATGATTGGAGGAACTGTCTAAAAGGCTGAACCCCTTTGTGACTGACAGCACTTCGTATTTCGAGCTCAGTCCCATGTGGATATTTGAGAGTGGAGTCTTCTGACAGAGTGCTGTCCGGAGTTCCTTATTCCCATAAGCAATCACCATTTGTACACAGTTCAGGTGTTTAAACCCATCTGAAAATCTTTGAGGTGTGTTTTGCTGTTGTTCTATGGCACGAGTGTGGTTGAAAAACTGTTTCAATTAAATGTTCCTTTTATAAGTTACTGCCTTGCTACAATAATGACAAATTTTATGACGTAAACTTAAAGTGAGCTTCCCCTGTTTGAAAGACCAGCAGCCACCACTGGTCTGGACCAATGTGGTGGACCAGCAGATATAAATCCCTGGGGCCATGCTTGCAACTAGCATGGCTAAAAATAACACCAGTTTATAAGACCTTAAGATTATCACGGTTATCAAAGTTTGAGAGGTTCAAAGGACTGGAGTGTAGCATACATCAAAGAATCAAGTCAACCCCACACCCGTCAAGTAAAGTGAACCTCCACTCAGAAGTAGAGGCAAATCCTGTAATTGGCAGTGATTCAAAAATGGAGAGAATGCCATCCATAGGGTGGAAAAAATAATGACAAGGTTAAGAGTGTTAGCATACAGCGTGCCCTCCAATCTCTTCTGTCCTGGTAACAGCCGCATTCCCACAATTACAAGTTAATGGTCAGTTGCAGTGAAGGACGGGAGGAAACATTACTTTTATAGACAAATGAAGGAGGCTCGGAGAGTAAGTGCACCTCACACAAAACACACAGGGACTTTAAAAGGAAATGTGCTAGTCATTAGTCTGCTCTTTCTAGACATTTCTCCGTCAGCCGACATGGATGTGTTGTTCAGACTCCAGTCAGGAGTGCGGTAGTGCTTTTCAGGGCTTAATCCCATGAGCTTAATCTGTAGGCCAGTGCACGTGTGCAGAGCAATGATTTTGCCTTTGGAGCTCTACTCCTGACCAGTTTCACCCGTGGGCTAACACTCTGGCTGGCCTCTCGCAATACTAATGAATTGGTGGTGGCGGGCAGGGCAGCATCCACCTACACTTGATATATTTCTCTCATTCACTTGCTCATGTGTGGGCTGGGCCATGTAAAGACCGGTTTGTAATGGCGCCATTCATGTGACCGTTAGAAGCAGCTTGGGGCTAATGGGGACTCTGCCATGTAGGCCTGCACTCCCTCGTAAAGCTCTGATGTACGGGAGGCTGAGTACAAGCGTCATTAGAGTAAACTGTGTCTAGATTTCAAAGAGTGCTCTCAAAGTAAGATTTTTGTATTCGGGCTGACATGTTGATATGCTTTTGTCCAACCAAATTCTCATTAGTCTGACAATTGCTGGTGTTACATTCTAGGTCGAGTGCACTCAGAGCACTGTGGTCAATTTATTACTCTCAAGATAATGTGCAGAGTTTTTCTCCCACTGACTGATCGATTGGTTTGAGGAAAGGTAGAATTTCAGTGAACTCAGATTTTCTTTGACTATAGCCCTAATTTGTATGCAGATGGATGACTGTTTAGGTTATGCATTTGATATAACCTACTCAACTACTATAAACAAGACTAACAGGTCTTTATAGTACAAGTGCGTCATTGAGTGGTGTTGTCAAAAATATCTGTTAATCAAAACATATAGATTCTGAATATTTGAAATGGTTTCAATTCTCATTTCAGTCAGGACCACTTTAGTCAAAGAAAACTTTATTTCCATTTGCAGTGTTATATTTGGCAGTATGGCTCTGTTCTGGGGCCCTTCTGCTTTTCCTCGGGCCTGCGCAGAAAGCCTCTTCCACGCACCTACGTGGAAAGCGTAAGGTGGAGAGAGCACACCTCTCCGCCCTTCTGCATGCCCACGTGGAAAGCCTAAGGCGAGAAACCACACCTCTCAGCCCTTCTGCATGCCTACGTGGAAAGCCTAAGGTGGAGAGACCACACTTCTCCACCCTTCTGCGTGCTGACGTGGATAGCAGAGAGAACACACCTCTCTGCCCTTCCACGTGCAAACGAGGAAAGGATGAGGCAGACAGAGCAAACCTCCCTGCCCTTCCATGCGCCTACATGGAAAGCCTAAGGCAGAGAGAGCAGCAGCAAAGATCCCCCACGAAGAGTACAGGGCCAGCATCAATGACAAACAGAAATGACACTGATAAGGCAGACACAGCAAAAGGAGGAGCTGGGGTGGAGGTGGGTTACAAAGCGGCTTGCAGAGGAAGCAGCAACAGTAGGCAGGCCTGAGCAGTTTTAATAGGGCGTCCTGAATGAGATTCGCCAATTGGTTGCATAGAAAGGAGTCATGTGATCCATCAGCTGACTCCCCTCCATCAATCAGCTGCTCCATCAGTTGATTGGGCTGTTTGAGATCAGCTGATGTAGCTGGGATGTGAGCTGAGCTTGACATCATGTCCTGCCTGAACTGATGATGATGATGTTCAGCAGGTATAATGCTCATCATCTTAGCCTAACATGTTGCTTAATGCTAACATTTGCAAGTTACCACAAAGTACAGGTGTGGCTGATGGGATTGTCATTAGTTTTGCAAGTACTGCATGAACTGAGATTTTGATCTGATGATTAAGCTAGATGACACATTCACCAAAGTTATTGCAATTCAACCTGAGGCTAACATGAACATCACCATCCAAAAGTTGTGAAAATATTTCAATCCTGACCAGAGTGGTGGATAAACTGACAGACCAACGAGCACTGCTCATGCCATCCCTACAACCACAGTGCTAGCATGACTTAACAAGACTTTTTAACAGCTTGATTTTACACTGTGCATGAACATACCAAGAATGTTTTGCAGTCTTTTGTACAACACGTAAACTGCAGTCTCTATTCCATTCATTTCAATCTAGATCTTTATTAGATTACAGACGATGATGCAGGAGTGTTATCAGTTTACAGAGGAGGGCAAACTGGATTAACCACATAATAATCATAGAAGGAAAAGAAAGCAGACGGAGTTGTGACTCAGTACGTCCTCCACAGCTGCACTTAGGTGTGCACACTGCTCACTCAAAAATAACAACCTTAATGGCCTCGAGGATGGAAGCAAAGCAATACTCCACTTGATTGCTGAGCTGCTGATGATAATGTGCTGCAGTCATGGCTCCATAGCAGGATGTGAAAGGAAGCTTGATTCAGATGGATGTGTTGTAAATGTATGGCTGGATTTAGACGGTTTCAAGGCAGCCTTAGAGGCTTCCATAACATCGACCACCCAGCAGCTCTATTATTCCACACTATTCTCCATTTGGAAAGAGGAAGAGAGCGCAGAAACTAAACAAACTGTCAGAGAGAGGGAGAGAGGTAGCATTCCAGCCTTCGAAACAAATTTCACCTAAGCTACAAGCCTCAACTTATGAATTATGAATACTGCTGGATTAGAGGAATGTATGTTCTCAGGATGTGAGTGTAAAACAAATCCCAGAGTGCCATGCACTTGCTAACAGGAAAACACCCACTGGCCAGGCTCTTCTGCAGGCTGCCTCTCTGTTATGGTAACCTCCTTCAAAACAGCTTTGCTCTATCAGGCAGAACACTCAGACAGAGTGGGCGGGTTAACAGCGAGCCCTGCCTAGAGACTTCTGGTCAAATACAGCCACAGGAAACCAGCTCTATCTAGTAAACGACAGGCTCTCCCACAAGAAGATGAAGGACAGGAAGTCATGGGCACTTCCTATTCAGGCAGGCAGGATGGAAAGATTTTGGAGACTTAGCTCGTGGTGGCCATGAGCTTTCTTCTATTTTAAGAGGAAAAAAATCAGGGTTGCCAAACATTTGTCATGGACTTTTCAATGATTCATAATAAAATTTCCAAGACCACTCAACAAGAACTGTATAGTACTCTTTACTCCAAGGTGAAGTCGGTCAGCGGACAATAGGTGAGCACAGACTAGAAGGTGCTGGGACAGTGCCTCATCTGCAACATGCCAAACAGCGAAGGAGAAACACTGATTTGTTTTGTGAAACTTTCTTATTCCATGTTTTTACCAGTTTAAATCACCTGGGATCTCATTTATAAATCAGTGTGTAGGATCCATACTAAAAATGTACGTATGATCCAAAGCCCAAAATGGCATGCGCCCAAAAATATTTGAAAATTTCTATAATCAGGCTTCCACCTCACCTTCTGCCTGCCAATTTCCTGTCTCCAAAACGTCCGTAAGCATGGGTCAAAGTGTCACCCATCAAGTCTGTTTTTATGGATCACAATTTTTCCGTGGGAAGTAGCGTACGGCCAGGTCCCTTTGTTTTGGAGAGGAAGAGACCTCTGCGGATAATTCGGCTCAGGGTATGTAAGTGAAGATTCTCAGTCATCCAGGTAGGTCATGGTCATCTTAAGCGCTACATCGTAGGCAACTGGACTTGAGTGGCTTGAGTTTCTTGACAATGCCTTGCCTCTCATCGAAGGTGATAAGTGGTGTCATAGGCCACCTCCTCACGCCTACGACACCACTTATCACCCACCTACAATGCAGTCCTGGGATCCCTCCCTAGACGACTTAACATCCATTCACATTGGGACCCATCTAACCCTAATGCTGCACAAGATGGCTGGGTGGGTCAACAACTCATGTGAAATCAACTATCCTGTAAGACTTCAAACCCACACAGAGTTTAAAGCCGACAACTACACACCAGTACATTGAAGACGCCTCCTGGATGGGAGGTGAAACATCAGTCAGTTGCCTATGATATAGCACTAAAGATTGGCTCATGGTAAAAAACTTCCTGAACAATGAACACCAACGGTATCCTAACCGGGAGAAGTTTCAACTGGTCACAATCTGAAATCTTCATTGCTAGATTTCACTAAACTCTGAACCTTAAAATCACACAGTCAGCATTATTTTTGCCTCACTTGTCCAGCATCATTCAAACATATCAGAGTCAAACTCTATTCAAACATAACTCCGGCTAGCATACATACATACATGGAGGGCAAGACAGAACTTGAGGAGAAGATGAATAAAGGTATGTGATGGCAAACAAAATGTCACGCATCAACAGATATTAGAGCTGTGGTACGTCAACAGCTACAGAAAATAGCTTTGCTGTTATGTTGCATTACTTGGTAGCATATTTATGAAAGATTACAGTAAAAATTTCATTACACTAGGCTGACCTAAATGCTTCTAAGCTTCAATTGTTGCCATGGTAATCAATGTCCAAATCTGCGTGCAATAGTCCACCTTCCACTACTTTCTCTCACTAAAGTTGGCTCAGGTGCCAGTGGTTGATTAGTGTATATGAATATGATTAATTACTATTACAACCCCCCCCCCCCCCCCCAATCAGCCCTACATTACAAACAACAAAATTCCATGACTTTTCAAGGCCTGGAAAACAAGACTGTTGAATTCCATTACTGTTCCAGGCTTCCTATGACCGTGGGGACCCCTGAAAATTTAATGTACTCTGATGTTCATCTATACTGCTGCAGCGTACAGCATTGCTGCATCTATGTAATGGAAATGCCAATATAAAAAGAGACAATTATGTAACAACCATGAAATCGGCACACAGACGTGGAAGCCTGCAACTGATCAAAAAAAATAAATAAATAAATCAATGGATTGCAGATTACACAGTCCACTGATTTTTTGATGGGAAATAGTAGTTACCCATTTCCCACGCTGAGCCAGGAAATTGTTAATTATCTTGTGATGTGACCACAAACCAATCTTGGGATTCAGTTGGCTCAAAGTTGATATTTAACACTTATTTTAACGTGGTAAAAAACATATTCTGGCAAAACAAGGGGTTTGTAAAAAATAAAGAATTAAAAAAATCAGCTGTCCCAAAGAAATAAGCCAACTGCAGCTCACATCCATGATATTAAATCAGTTTTCATTTGCACTGGAACAAATTCTGTCTGTCTGGCCTCTGGATCATTTGAGTTGGCTTTGTAGTACTTAGTGATGTGGACTAACCGGGGTCGGTCAAGGCTAAATGAAGGAAATCCTTTCAGTTTTTGACAAAGTGCTTTATATTATCTCGACCTTCGTGTGCTCAGTTGAGGAAATTCTCTCAAGCTCCCCACTCTGACTGCAAAAACCCTGAGTGGCAAATCTGGTTTAGATTAAAACCCCAATTGCCAAAAGCCATGCCTCGACCCGAGCAGACAAATTTTATAGTGAGTTTGATGGGTGTGTGTTTTATTTCGCACTTTCCTTGAGCCTCCACAAACCATGCACTGCTTCTATCTGGAGTTCTTGTGGAGTTTAAATGTTTCCATTCCTCTTAGTTAGACATTCAGAGTATTAACTTGAAAGAGTTTAGAGACAATAGTGCATAATTACTAAACTATATAACAGCTGACGGGTGGAAAAGCAGAGGACCTTGTTTTTCTTCTTGTGTCACGTCTGTTTAGATGACGAGAGGTGAGATCTTTGTGGAGCCAGGGACTGTGAAAAGACTCAAAACTCCACACGCAAATGTAAGCAAGCGTGTCAGGCGATCTGTGCAGACAGATTTAACAATCTGTAAATAAATACAAAAGAGTGTCATAAACACTTTCACACATTTGTATATACAGGAAGCATTTCGAAAGCACAACTAATCAGATTTGTTAAGTGAAAAATCAGGTCGTGTTGTATGCATAAGTTTTACATGGTTTAAAATTTCTTGGTATTTCTGTGACGAGCACAAATCCCGGTGCACATTTTTATATCTTATTTTTAATTTGTGGGTCATTTATTACATGTCTGTGACCATTTTGACTCTAAATTTCTCTCCATAACTGCAGCTGTTACCTCTTTCACCTGTCAGCTGTTATTACCTACCAATATATTGCAGTACAATATAACAGCACCACAAACCGTAGCCTCCAATATTATCATAAAATTGAATCAATGCCTCCCTAAAACTGTTTCAACAAAAGCTTAACATTGTAACCTGTTAAATCAGACTGCATTAGTTTTAGCTGGGTGTGCCTAATAAATTGGCAACCCAGTGTAAACGGCTCACTATTGAGGAAAGTAATTTCAGGGGAAACACTTGCCAACAGGCATGTGTGCAAAACAAGTTTTACAAACTCTTGTTGGTTGTTATGCAACATCATCATGACCTTGTTATTTAAGGTTCTGAACTGTCAGACAGAGCAGTGCTTCATAGTTTACACATATACATTAGGCTGGCACGCTATGAGGAAAATATGTGACAACATTAGATGTTTTCGGACCAGTGGAATTTTTTCATGGTTCTCGAGTCTGGGAATGATTGTAGTTCTCACTCAGAACACCGTTTTGTGGGACTTTTTTTTCTCCCAGCACAAGAGGCAGCATTAAGTGACGCAAATGTACAGTGACTGACTGAACACAGCTGAAGCAGCACCAACAACCTCTCTTTAAAAACACACTTGCCTTGGTAACAACAGAAACCACAAAACACGTTTTTGACTCTTCAAAACGAAAGTGATACTAAACCAGCCACGGGCCTGCCTACAGTACGTCATTTCAGCGTTTGGTCCATTGAATACTGTGATAACAGCATTACTACTTAATTCCTCTCTGGCATTCATACTTTTGTCTGAACTCATCTTGCCACACTTTCCTCCTTCAACCATGCAGAGCAGTAAAGCAGCACTAGTCTAATAAACATCACTTGCATGCGTGTAGATTATGGCCAATCAGATGATGCCTAATGGTAAGGGTTCTGTTTGGTTGGCCAGAGAGTTAACAGTATGGCATGTATCAGACAAAATAATGGCTGCTCCCTGAAGTCGTAGAGTTGAATCATCAGCTGGAGGCCCCTCAGTCTAATGAGATGCTTCAAGTTGAGCAGTTTTTCTTTGTTGTTGTTGTTTTTGTCAGTCAGTGTGCAGTGTACGTCTGGGGACATTTTGAACCCAAGAAGATGCTGCAGAGTGAGCGCTCCTTACTTTCACGCTCCTCCTCAGGTTAAAATGATTACACTATGTCAAACTGTCCCATCTGCATTGTGAAGATGACAGGTACAGGCAGCTGCCGACCCAGACCCAGGATGAGACTGAGTGAGATGGAGGCAGCTGCCCGGAGGAAGAGCCCAGTCAGAAGTCAGACCGGGCCTCCACTAAGTGTGTCAGGCTTTGAAGCCAATTTTGTAGTGGCCAAACAGTGTAATTACACGGTTATGTGATGCCCCGTGATACAAAAAGACTTTATCCTGTTGACTTACATGGTGAAAAGACATCTGTGAATCAGTGGATACATTTTTTTAACATCTCAACCCCTGCAAAATGACTCGTTTCACTATCGGGATTTAATCTATTTGGTCCAATAACATTTGGAAAGTCTAGAAGAGGTACACGATTAAATCATTTTATCCCCTAATTAGTGGAGTGCTATACTGAAAGTAGGTGGCTCAGCCGGTAGATGTCTTCTGTGCACGTGCTCTGAGGGCCCAGTAATGCAGGAGTAATTTCATATGCAGCAGTTGAACCATTGTGGCTTCATGCGCCTCTGAGCGACTTTCACAGACATGAACGGGGCCCAACCTCCAATGCTCTATCTAGATCTTTTTATACAACCTTGGGTCCGGCTCAAAAGCAATGTTCTGCCTTCTGCTTAGAAGTGATGACTTCATAGCTCACAGCAACGTAATACGACACAGTCTCTGGCTTCTGTTTGACATCTAATGTTGCACATTTCCGATTCATCACTAGAGTATTTAGCCCACATTTTTTCATAGGGCTAACTCTGCTTTTTTTTAATTATATTGCGGAAATGTTGCTATCACTCTGATTGTCCCACTGAGCCCTGTTCAAAAATCTGGTGATAGAATAGTGTTCAAAAGTGCTGCTTAAAATCAGATTTGACGGACATAATTATGGGTTGGGCACAGCCCTGTAATTAGCACGGAAGTTGATATCAAGATGACGAGACTATATTGTATACATTCTGCAGGCCTAATATACAAACATCAGACGCACTGAGGTGTTAGAAAGTTTGATATGTTCTGGGAAATTTTGTACTAAACGGCATAAAAGTTTTGGGCTGGTCTCATCCACAGCAGGGGAGGCAGAGAGAGTCTGTTAATGGCTGTACTGGTCACTAGAGCAGCCTCATGTATTATTGACCCATTCAGAGAACTCATCTGCTCCCATCTCTACCCCCCTGAGTTTGTTGCAGAGTAACATTTACCATCACCATAACAGAGGCAGCCTATGCACCCTTTAGTCTGACACCGACAGGCCCTATGGTGACAGACAGATAGACAGACAGATGAATGCAGAGGGAGGTCAAGCTGCTTAGGCCTCACACAACACTGATAGCCCAGTAATCTTCTGACTGGCAGCATGTGTGACAGCCACCAGCATCTGCTCCCAGTACACAAGAAGGCAGAGAAGTTGTTTTACGTTGAGTAGCATGACTAATAAATCCGGCTTCACTACACGAGAGGACATGACTTTCTGTAAATGATCAAAGGCGGTTTATGTTGTGTCAAAAATGTCCCTGGCACACTTAGTGACTAATACACAGGACACACACACCCACTTGGTGTAATGCTGGGGTTTCCACATCTTGGGAAAATTTACAAAGCCTTGAAAGAGGAAAAGAAGCAGAGGTGTGGAGGCTGATTAGATCACGGGGGCTGATAAAGATTGTT
This sequence comes from Epinephelus moara, assembly GCF_006386435.1. NCBI lineage: Eukaryota > Metazoa > Chordata > Actinopteri > Perciformes > Serranidae > Epinephelus > Epinephelus moara. Next base: position 20,947,909 of record NC_065512.1, on the reverse strand, counting down.
GTATTTTATCATGTGAAGGTGAAGGAGAGGCCACGGTTTGTGCGATTACCTCATCAAAAGTGAGATCACCGCACAAACGGCATCTTCTATGTATTGCAGCGGAAGCTCATTACTGCCAGTGTTTGACTTGAGCAAACGCAGGCTATAAAATACAGCCTGTCACATGATGGAAGGAGGAAGAAGACTCACAGGTAAGAAGAGATAGAAATCGTAAGAAAAGGGAAATGGGGTGATTATACGCACGAAAGGAGGATGAATGAAATTGTTGATGTAGAAGCAGAGGTTTAATTGGGTGAAGCAACAAGACAGGAAGTGTTGTCCACCTGCCAAACAGATTAGGAAGCATCTAAATTGTCCATCAGCCGTTTTGACAAGCACAAACACCCACTGAGAACCACTGTCAAAATAATTTAGCTTGCACATGGGAATTTTTCCAAAAGCTTTAAAGGGATAGTCTGGATTTTTTTTTTAAGTGGGGTTATGTGAGGTACTTATCCATAGTCAGTGTATTACCTACAGGAGATGTTGGTTGGGACTCCCCCAGTTTGGAGAAGCAGACAGGAGTACTGACATGAAAACAACAGACCTTTTGACATGTTCTAAAATATAAAGCACAGGTGTGTTCAATAACACTAATGATAGCTGCAATTCAGTTAGGGTGGGCCCTGGTATTGCCCATGCTTGCTCACTGGAATAGCCTACGGGTACTATTAATGGAACTGAGCCATCCTTAATTATATGAATTTCACCTGTTTAAATGTACCCTATATTTAGAATCTTTTTACCGACATACCTTGCAGTTAGACAGCAATTTCCAACTGGAAATAAAAGCCTTTATATCCACCTATGCTCTCTCTATAAAGCCAAACTCCATTGATTAAAACAGTAATTTTACCTCGCAGAACACAGGAGTTGCTGGTCTACAGCTGTCTCGATCCGTTTAAGTACACTTAAACTGTACACCTAAAGTAACAAAGTAACAAAGTACACGTAAAGTAAACTGATGTTGATTTTTTTAAGCTAGCCAAAATAAGTTTTGCTGCCGCCCCCATCTGCAGCAGTACATTGCCCATATTCTAGGGCTGTACTCCTGCCTGCTTCTCCAAACTGGGGGCGTGCTGACTGACATCCACTGTAGGTTATACAGTACACTGACTTTGCATAGTACCTCACACAACCCCGTTTAAAAAAAACAACAACAACATATCCCTTTAATGCCTCACAGCGAGGCTAAGCAGCAGCATGTGTGCTCTGTTGATTGTTGTCCATGTTGTCAATATTTTATTGTTCTCTGCAGCACACGTGAAACCTCCACTTTCCCCTTCTGGTTGCACAGTGAGTCAGTTGTGTGTGTGTGTGTGTGTGTGTGTGTACTGGCCACGGGCAGCTAATGGCATCACTCCCACATAATGACACCCATCTGGCGTACAGCTCCCTTGGGTCAGGCGCATAGCAGGAACACTGAGGATCAGAGTATATCACCATTAGGTGGCAGGCAGTTAGGACTATTGATTACAATTACACAACTGCCCCCCAGCTGTTTCATACAATGTATACACTAACTAAACATTTCCAACTGTCATCGATTTGTTATATACCCATCAGCCGATGCATTAATGCCATGTACATGCTGTGGAGTGCTGCTGAAAAACTACAAACAAAATAATTTCTGTTTTCATTCCTCACAAGGCAAAGTTGGAGAGGCAGCGTCCTGTGTTGTATCGATGTGCGTCTCCAGCACAACAAATTCAAAGCTGATGACAGCCATCATGGAGCTAATAGTGTTCTCAGCATGCCTAAAGTGTGGAGAAACAGAGGGATGGCTCAGCTGAGAGCTCTGGCCTATTGCAAGTCTCTCCGCTCTCCACTCCAACAATAAACAAAGAGGCTCTGGCCAGTGTGTGCCTTCATGAAAATGCACGAACTGTTGGGAGAGGAAGAGAGCAGCACAGTGCACTTGTCTCCAAAACAGAGTGGAGAAATTGCTGTGTAACCACTCAGCACGTAGGTACTAATCTGTGTGTTATAATCTAAATTAAGTGGTTCTGGGAGTTTAAATGGACAAAAAGTGCATGTTTCAAGTTTATACAACAATCAGAATGGGTGATAACAGCTACAATCTGCTCTTTATGTCCCTGGAACAGATCCCTCTATTCCCGCTGAAGTATTTACATGTTTCATGGAGGAATTCATTACAAGTTGCGTGGATAGCGGTCTTGTGTACAGTCACATTCTTGTCCCACTGAGAAGCTTCAGCAAACACTTGAACTCAACAACACAAGCATATGTTCACTTCTACAGATCATACATCCAGAGGGGTGATCAAGTGGGGCATGGGCCCCTCTGGTGCCTCCTCTAGTAGGGCTAGAAGGTGACAGGTAGTTGGTTTATTCATATCAAGCGAAGATTACTGAACCAGGTACCTCTTTATAAAGTGACATGTCTCGTTGGAAAGTCAATCAAGCAACTACAAAGATGCACAAATGACAACAGACAAAAAAGAACCAGAAGGAAAGGATAAACCGCAGAGATGAAAAATAACCTCAAAAAGCTGCGAAACCATTAAGAGATGCAAAAATCTACAAAGAGACGCAAAAGAATCACAAAGAGACAGAAAACAGAAACAAAACAACTACAATGAGAAGCAAAACAAACTCAAAGAGATGCAAAGTGACCAAAAATAGATGCAAACTGACTACAAAGAGACACTAAATGGCTACAACGAGATGCAAAACAACCACAAATAGAAGCAAAGCAAAGAGATGCAAAACAACTATGAGATGCCAAATGACAACTAAGAGACGAAAAGTGACCAAAAAGAGACACACAAAACAACTACATGGAGATGCAAAATGGCTACAAAGAGATGCAAAACAACTACCAAGAGATGCATGACTACAAAGAGACAGAAAACAACAACTGAGAGATGCAAAATGACAACAAAGAGATGCAAAGGAACCACATAAAGACAGAAAAAAGACAGTTGAAAAAAACTGCAGAGATGCAAAGTGACCAAAAACTGACACAAAGGCGCATAAAACAACCAGCTACAAAGAGATGCAAAATAACTACAAAGAGATGCAGAACAACTACCTAGTGATGCAAAACAACTATGAGATGCAAATAACACTAAGAGACACAAAACGATTACAGAGACAAAATAGAATTCACAGATAAGCAAAACAACCACAAAGAAACCCAAAGTTGCCAAAAAGAGATGCAAAACGCCTACAAAGAAATTCCAAAAACAACCACAAAGAGATGCACAGCTTCAAAGACAACCACAATAAGACACAGAATGACTACTGAGAGATGCAAATCGACTACGAAGAGATGCAAAGTGACCAAAATAAGATGCAAAACAACCAGAAAGAGTCAGAAAACGACCATAAAGATTCTAGGTGTCCCTACCCAGGAGAGGTATGGGGCATTTTACATGTCTGTCTGCATTTGGTCTGACAATAATGTTCAGCTTACTACTGCCAGGGCCAGATAGACGCAGGGCTTTAAATAAAGAGTCTTAAAACATTTTTACTCATCTAACAGTCTGGTCCCTCTTGTTCAAAAGTTTCTAAACTTGCCACTGCAGATAGCTGCCTATGAGTTTATCAACCAATGAACTCCTGGAGGCCTTCCCATACTAAAACAAAAACAAAAGTCCAAGGCAGAGCTCCTTCAGCTTAGTTCAGCCCTCCTCAAACCATGTTGATTTCCCAACATGCATACTTGTATCCATTTCTGCTCTCCTCCCTCAGGCGTCTCTGGCAGTGCACCCGAGTGAGAATGAATAAATAATACGAAGGTGTGGTTGGATGTCTGGGATCCTGACTCAGGATTCCATTTCCCTGACAGAGAGCCTGGACGGTGTCCGTTTCTGTTACCTAGCAACTTCTTCCAGGAAAGCTGGAACAATCAGCCGGAGCACCAAACACCCAACAAAGTCAGTCGCAACAATGGGACCGACTCCTTTTTCCTCCTGAGCTCTTTGGAAAACTGATACTGAGGAGGTGCACTGCAGGTCCTCGTTGCCCAGATGTTCCAAAGCGGACGCATGAAATTGAAGCCACATGCTTTCCCTTGTGAGACGGTATTATGTCATCTTAAGGACACTGATGCCCTCAGTGACACTAAGTACTAAACACCTTGATCAGGCAGTGATTCTTCACAGACTCTCCAGGAAAGGGACATTTGGAAAAATGGGACAAGTGAGCTTCGAAGGGAAGGTTTTAAAAAAATATTGTGATGTTTCAACAAAGCTCACAAAAGTGAAGCAAGAAAGATAGTTGTATTGTGCAAGAGCCCACCTAAAATTTTATAAAAACTTTCCATTTGTTCACTTTGAATCAATCTCTCTTTAACACATTTGTGGGTCGGGGCCACAACTCCATAACATGACCTGTAGTTTGTCACCTAGAAAGCCCACATGTGCATGATCCAAAGTCAGCTGAGTGAGGGGCTTCAAGAACTTTGTGGCAATTTATGAATGCACATTAAATCTTCTGTATAAACTACAAGCAAGAGACAGTTGTAAGTGCTTTTTATAGTGTGCCATATATCCAAAATCCCCCCTTTGTGTACCTCTGTCACAGACACACCCTCATTCATTCACTCCCAATCACTCACTTTCACACATCTATATACCAGAGACAATCCATAATACGACCTGCACTTTTTCATCCATTGAGCCCCACATGTGCTTCCTCCCAGCTGATCTAAAGTCAGCTGACTTTATGCAGAATATGTGCGTAAAAGCGGGTGGGTATCAGCTCCAGTGAGGTTTAAACAGACACGCTTACACTGACCGAGGTGGTATTAAGGTGGAGGAGGAGGGGAGTTAAGGTGTGTACTTACAACTAGCACGGACGTCCTTACGACCTCAGAGACACTTTGCCGGAGTTCAGCCGCCGTGCCAGGTTTACCCAGACCCCGCGTAAACCTCCTGGTCTCCGGATGCGCTGGAGTAGACATCGTCGCGCACCGGTTTGCATCCAATGACCGTTCAATCCACAAGTTATAGGCTACAAGCGACGTTCAGAGGAAAATCATCACCGGTTTATCCGTTTCTCCGAGCTACTGAGCACCACGAGTTTGAAGCTGGCTCATGTTGTTGTGTTGTGGCTGCTGAATCACTCCCACCTCTCCAGCTCATACTTTTCGCTTTTCATAGTCAACGCGTGCTCCATTATTCCGGCGCGCTGCCTTCTTCCATCGGATTTATTGTTGTCATAATAAAGTATCCTCTTGAGAAGTGTTTGATTGGCCGTCCAGCGCCAGACGGGAGGTGTATAATCTGGTTGCCTCCGCAGCGCACTCCGCCCCTTACCGGTTTAAAGGCCTGCCCACTGCCGGCTGTGTGTGAGCTGCTGGGCCTGGACTTTGGACTGCAGGCACTGAATGACTGAACCAATGCTTTCCTTTTGCCACAAAAAAATCGCAGCTCTAGAGACATGTTCAAAGAGGGTTACCGCATTAGTTCCCTCTGGTATCTGAATCAAACTCCCAGAAAAATCAAATAATTATTAATTATACTTATTTCTTTTATTGTTGTATTTTATAGCCTATCTGTCTTATTATATTTCAGCTTGCTTTAAAAATGTATTATCCCGCTCTTTAATGGTTGTTTTATTAATTGTTTTTGAATGTCCTTTAAAAATGTGCTCTTTTGCACTTTCTTATTATTTTTGATGTTATGTGTAGAGGACTTTGAATTTTTTTTATGTAAATAAACTTGCCTTGAATAAACTCATGAACTCACACTAGATCACACTTTCACAGAATAACCAGATAAAAGTTAATAAAAGGTCCAGTATGTAGGGTTTAGTGCCATCTAGCGTTGACGCTTCAGATTGCAACCAACTAACTCTTGTGTGCCGAGCATGTAGAAGAAATCCAGTCAGTGTTTGATTTGTCCATTCTGGGCTACAGTAGGACAACATGGTGGACTCTATGTAAGAGGACCCGCTCTGTATGTAGATATAACAGCTTCTTCTAACGTAACAAAAACACATTTTTTATTTTCAGGTGATTAACAAATGAAAACATAGTTATGAATTTTATGTTCAATTTCTGTCAATAGATTCACCTAAATCCAACACATTGGACATTCAATATCAAATGATCACGCTGATTCACTGACATTATATTATATCAGATTAGACTCAATATTAAGCTTTTTTTGTGTGTGCGCATGTAATGTTAATGTTGATTGTTTAGCACCAAGACTCAGCATTGATAATATATATATATATATATATATAATAACAAGTTTAATGAATCTTAATTGTTGTGAGGAAAAAAGGCATTTTTTAAGAGTAGTGAGAGAAAAGTAAATAATAAGCTCCAGTGAACTATGCACTTTCACACACAATCAGTTTACTTTAGCGAGAGGATAATGTGCCTAAAACACGTTTCAGTAATTTTGCTTTGTTAATTACATTTTTTATATCACTCTCCTTCTTTGTCGGCAAATTTTGAATATTTCTGAAATTTTGTCTTCTTCTTGCATACTGTCTTAAATGAGACTGAGAAACACAAGTCTACACCTAAACAGTGCTGGCTACAAACTTTCCTTTTATCCATATAATCACATTAAATATTCGTGAAATGATGTCATAATTTTCTATCATTGATTTTGCCTGCTGGTGCAGGCACTGGCTTCTTGCTGTCATAAAGAGATAAATGCAGATTTGGTGCAATTTTATAAATAACATTAATTATTATAGTACAGAGCAAAACAAAGCTTTCTACTGCTTATACTATACAACAGTGGTTCTTAACCTGTGCTGTGGGGGACCCCTGGGGGACATAGAGCCCCTGCAGGTGTGTTGTGGATGACCAGGGGAAAAATGTGAAGAGAAATAAAGTTAAATTTATGCACTGTAGAAAAAATAAACAAGAGTTTGCTGATGCTGTCATGCTGACCTTTATTTCACTAGAATTCAACATGGATCCTTTTTTATTAGTTGCTTTCCTAATTATTGCCTAAATGACTGATAAAATAAATGGGGCATACACTTTTTTAGCTTCTGACGGAGGCATGACAGAGAAAGTTTAAGAAACACTGCTACACATGAATATACAGACACTGCTTTATGACTTGACTGAAGCACACGTCTTGATCAATGATGCCATCTGTAGGTCAAAGCTGAAAACACACCAAAGAGCTGCACACACACACAGTTCATAGTGAAAACATCACACCAGCTTCAACAAAAGCACAAATAACACAAATTTAAGTTTGAATAAGTTTTTTTATTGCTTTCATTTCCAAAGAGCTCTCTGTTGTCTGGAAAGGAAAAAAAAACACTGCAATTCTGAGCAGAACTGAGGTTTTTCCATTTCATTTGCTTCACTGCAAAAACCCTGTCAAATGCATATTTCCATTCATTTAGACCCATAAAAAGATCTGGTATCTGTATACAGGAGGCAGCCTAGTTCAGTGAGGGCAACGGCGCTTGGAACTGAAAGTTTCTATTTTGTTTCACACATAATCTTTAAAGCTTTCAATAACACTCACTTTCATAATACGATGATTATGAACAAGTCTCACATGATCTCATACAGCTGAAGGGGAACTTTAGTTAATTATAAAACAAAAAGTCTGAGACATATTCATACAACAAAGATCAGCGAGTAGAATATTTACTTGAAATGGCATTAATCTGTGATGGCAGCTACCCCTGGCCACTTTGTGATCAATCCTAAGGTTATGTCAATAATACAACAAAATAATTTCATATTTTCTTCTTTTTTTAAACACATTGTGCTGAGCCAGGTGTGACCAGAGCATTGATCGTTAAAGGGTGGCCTGTTTGAACATGATTTAAAATGTCATGGTATACAGTATAAGGAGACGCTCCTCGTCCCCAGTGTAACAAAATAGCATTAAAAAGTCCAGGACGTTGATATAAACCAGTTTGGCACTGAAGTTGCAGGACATTTTCAAAGCAGCAGTTCTCAATAAAATGAAAAAGTAGACAAAAACACGTTATGACAATGCAGTGATCGTTTAACCGTCTAAGAAAGAATGCTGGGTATCTATATCAACATGTTACCTGCTGTAAAAACAACCAATGACAAAATGTAAAACCAGAAAGATAGGAAGTGGTTCAGACCATTAGAAAACAGTATAAAATGACATCCTTAAAAAGAGGTTTCAGAGTTGAGAGTAAAAATGCCAAAAAATGCAGTCTCTGATGCAGTCTAAACCAGCGGACATGTCACCATTAAAGCATTAAAAAGCACCAAATGTGCATGGACACATGTACAAATGTCCCAGATACGTGTAGAAAAGAAAAGCAAAGAGTCAGGAAGGGCAGATGCCACCCGAGAGAGACAGCGTGTGGAAACAAGGTGAGTCAGCTCAGTGAGGATGGGACTCTTTGCTGTTCAGGACACGAGCACCGCTGGAGGGGATCGTGGCACTGCGGATGACCTCCATCCACCTGTGTGGGCATAAAAAAGCTTATTATCAGTCCTCCGACAGCCAGGACTCAACAATACTGCAAATATACACTCTACGGCCACTTTATTAGGTACACGTTGCTGATACAGGGTTGGACCCCTTTTTGCCTTCAGAACTGCCTTAATAATTCGTGGCATAGATTCAACAAGGTGCTGGAAACATTCCTCAGAGATTTTGGTCCATATTAACATGATAGCATCACACAGTTGCTGCAGATTTGTCGGCTCTACATCCATGATGTGAATCTCCCGTTCCACCACATCCCAAAGGTGCTCTATTGGATTGAGATCTGGTGCCTGTGGAGACCATTGGAGTACAGTGAACTCATTGTCATGTTCAAGAAACCAGTTTGAGATGATTTGAGCTTTGTGACATGGTGCGTTATCCTGCTGGAAGTAGCCATCAGAAGATGGGTACACTGTGGTCATAAAGGGATGGACACGGTCAGCAACAATACTCAGGT
>NC_065512.1:20922729-20938847 GCF_006386435.1 Epinephelus moara | reverse complement strand
GCCCATCTGCTTCAAGGTTGGACGTGTTGTTGGTTCAGAGATGGTCTTCTGCAGACCTTGGTTGTAACCAGTGGTTATTTGAGTTACTGTTGCCTTTCTATCATCTTGAACCAGTCTGGCCATTCTCCTCTGACCTCTGGCACCAACAAGGCATTTTCACCCAGAGAACTGACACTCACTGGATATTTTCTCTTTTTGGGACCATCCTCTGTAAACCCTAGAGATGGTTGTGTGTGTCACACTTAAATCACCTTTCTTCCCCATTCTGATGCTCGGTTTGAACTTCAGCAGGTCATCTTGACCATGTCTGCTAAATGCACTGCCACAGGATTGGCTGATTTGCTACTTGTGTTAACGAGCAGTTGAACAGGTGTACCTAATAAAGTGGCTGGTAAGTATTCAATGAATGTGCATCTGGCTGATTACAATCCTCACCTCTCAAAAGTGTATTCACTCTCTGATCTGAAGTAGTAGACGTGGGACTTGAAATGCAGTTTGAAGACGTAGTCCTTGTGGATGTTTTCAGACTCTGTGGGGATGGTGACTGAGTAACCCAGCAGAGGAAGGCTGGCCAGTGGATAATCATCCTGAGGGAAACAAATAAAATTGACATTGAAATAGAATTTATTCTGGTGTGTTGATAATTACACAAACAATTTGAGACAAGAGACAAATGAAAACAAACATAATTTAAAAAATGGCAACTGCTCCCAACAAAACAGTAAAGGAGAAAAAAGTATCTTCAGCCATTTTCCTCTGGAGCAATCATGAGATTAAAAAACACTGCATGGGAAAGTCTGTAAACCTCTATCATGGCACAAAGATTTGACATTCTACACAGAGATGTGATGCCTTTAAGCCCAGAGGAGGGTAAACACAACAGAGTGAGGAGGGGAATGAACGTGGGAGAGGCTGCGATGTGTTCACTGGACAAACAGAGCGGAGAGCGAATGTTCATCACCTGGTGAGACTTGTAGAAAAACAGGCTGAAGTTGGTGAAGACCACCCAGAGCTTCTGCCAACCGTTGCTGTTCTTGAACTTCCTCAGTAAGTTTCCTGACAGTTGATTCTACAAAGACAAAAAGCAACAAGTTATACATCCAATACTATGTACATTTCTACACATTATATGACCACTAGTCATGTACGTTGCTTAGATTTTTTTTTTTTTTATTATTTTGATTCATGAACAAGCAGGGTGAAGGGCACGCACATCCACAAAACTTTTACAGGTGCTGGATAAAAAAAGAATCAAACTAAAGCAAGAACCAGACAGGAGATCTGCACACTGTATCAAAAGCTCCCAGTAAATTTAATTGTACAGTTAAAATTACTGGGAGCTTTTCATACAGTGTGCAGCTCTCCTGTCTGGTTCTTGCTTTGCTTTCATTCATGAAATCAAAAGCTATGTCTGGTGATATTCTGGATTTTTCTTGTTAAGAAATACCGATAAAAAGCCCAAAACCAACAGTACTTCAGGTTCTTCCTCTGTTCCATTATTGTTCAATAACTATTAAAGGGCAACTTCAATATTTTTCAACCCCTACCATTTTCCCGTGTTTTGTGTCTAAGTGACCAATGGGAACGACAGTATTTGAAACTGGTCCAGTATTAAGCGAGAGCGCTGCAGCCAGCAGCAGCAAAACAAGCTGCAATGTAAACACTTGGGGCATTTGAGCACTGTCAATCTACGTCCACTAAAGGTGCTTGTTTTTGCTAATGACAAGTTCAGATTATCATTATTAGTGTCCAACAACATACTGAAAGAATCCCTACTGTGACAGACCTTCTTGTTTAAGAGTAAGATCCTTTTTGTTTAACCAGGAACAGCCCTGAGTTTGCCATCGCCGAACCCACCAGACTCCATTTAAATAAACCCTAATTTTAGCATGTATAGAGCCAGCATATTTTCACATCTAATTGGGTTAACTAAGGCTTTATTTGAACTAAACCAGAGTTGGTAATTATTGGAAGAGCCAAAAGATGAACCAAGACAGCTTTTGTGAGATTTATTTGGTTTCTGTCGACTTTGAATGAAGTTTTTTCTACAATAATAAAATTACTGTTTTTTCAGTGGAGTCTGGTGGGTTTGGTAACAGCAATTTCAGGGCTGTTCCTGGTTAAACAAAAAGGATCTTACTCTTTAACAAAAAGGTCTATCTCTGAAGGGATCCTTATTATGTCCAGCCTGAGCCTGACAGTGTCAAAACAAGCACAAATTGTCATCCCCATTAGTCACTTGGACAGAAAACATGGGGAAAAAGCATCCAGGTTGAAAAATATCAACGTTGCTTACAAAGCATATACATCAATAAGTCACATGGTTGCACTGGTTGGCATGTTCTTTGATTATGATCAATGGTGCTGCAGTTTATTTTGAGTCAATCTCACAAACACTGTCCTGCTACTGTCAATACTGGAATACTAAATATGTATTAATCCGCAGCTGAAAATAGGTCCAAATAAATGCACTATTTACTCCTGTTTCAGAAACGTTTACTAAAAACCACAGTGCCCAGATGTTTTTGGAAATTACTTAGCCTTTTATAAAAATGAAATGATATATTTGTGACCTGATTTTAAAGATTTATGTCTTCAATAGAAACAAATGAGAAACAACACAAGTCAGAAAGTGCTGAGAAACACACTGACACATTGTCGGTTTTGGTCATTTCATGGCATTTGTTGACAATAACAAAAATATAGAATATGGCCATTTATGCTTGCTTATTTTATACTTCCAAACTAAGTGTCAAACTAATCTTCTGTCTTTAATAGTTTAAAATATACAGTAATTGTAAGACAGGAACTGAGTGGAATAGGTATTGGCTCTCTTGTTACATCTTGTTTAATGTGTCTATTGTGAATTTAATTTCATATCTTCAGCTGTCAATCACAAGTTTCTGTAAAACCAATTAGGGTGTCACTGATCTGTACAACATGAGGCACTACAGCAACTTCTATTCTATTAATTTCTTTTCTAAAAGCACTTAAGAGCTTTACTCTCTATAGTGAAGTTCAAGTAACACATACACAGGGCCTCTCCTGTCTGCCTGGCTCCTTTACCTCTAGACTCCTGCAGGATTCACTAAAGGAGAGGCTCTGAACACGGTACCAGCAGATAACAGACAGAGGCACTGGTCCCTGGCCACTGGGGGGCCCCACCGGGGGGGCCTTATTCTCACTGACTGGACTAGGGTCCTCTACCACGGAGGAACGCACAGATGCGTGGGGAAGAGAGAGAAAGACAGAGAGAGAAAAAAAACAGACAGGGAGGGAAGGACAGAAACACAGAGACTGAGTAGGTGAAACACAGGCATGCAGTGGCAGGGATAAACACGGAGGCCGACCACAGTGTGTCCAGGCAAAGCTGTGAAGAGGACGTTTGTTACAACTACAGAGGAAGAGCAGAACTAGATCAGGGCAAAACAGGATCCGTTCTGTTAGTGTGAGATGAGGACGTTTAGCACATCTACGTACTGCTCTCTCTCTCTATTTATAGACGATCAGAGACTTCAAGTGCCAGGGGAGGAGAGAGAAGACAGAACCACACGGGAAAGCCACAGTTTTGAGTTGAGATAAGAACGTCACGCAGGCAACTGTTAGCCAAAAGAGGGAAGGGAGGGAACAGTATCCTCACTGAGGCTGCAAAGAAACAGCTTTCACAAACAATGACTGAAGGTAAACATTTATCTGATGTAAAAATAGCTCAAACGTTATTGATGCAAAATCCCTACGGCCCATCGTTTCAGTTTTTAACAATTTGTGTGGAAAAATACCTGGATTTTTTTTAAAGAGGAGATCAGTCTGAAGGTACCATGTGAAGATTTTGTTTATTAGTAGCGCTGTGTCTCAAAAGTGGGTCCCTATTTTGTTTGTAGCATGTACACTATGAGGATTCACATGCAATAAGCATCTGTTTTCTAACAAGTTTGCTATATAAACATGTTCCCGACTTGTTTCAGCTGCTGCAAAGTTGCAAAAAAAGAAAAAGAAAAAGTTATTGCCGGTTTAAATATCAACTGAGGATGGAAATGCACTGTTTAGTTACAAAAAGACTTCAGAATGCCTTTCAACACATTTTCACCTAAATTTTATGTCCCTACTAAGCAGTAATCTTCAGTGCTGAAAAATTACGTCAGTGGGGAAGTGCCAGAAACTGCAGTTCCTCTAATGACCACTTGAGGCTGGCTCCAAGAGTGAGTTAATCCCCATAAACACCTATGTTAAAATGCCGGACTCTACAGCAGATATAAACATGTTCACAGCCTGGTACAAAAGCTGTTATGGTCTCTATAGCTAATTTCAACATTTAAATGTTATTAATGCTTAAAGTAATGCATAATTAAGGCTGGGACCACTTTGACTGACAGGCTGCATGGCCGCAGGAAGGTGAGTGCTGAGGGTGCTGCAGCACCTCCTATTGACAAAGGGCGGAACAACACAGTCTGTAAGTAGTTGGCTATTCTACCATAACTCATGGGATATCTGAACATTTATTTTTAAAATAAATGAAACAGAATATGATAAGGTGCCTGTCAGCAGGATATGAAAAAATGATATTAAAAACGTTCAGATTTAATTGAGCCCTTCCATCTGATGTGACAGCGTCATCACATCAGTTCAAAGTGCAAGGGTCAGGGTTAGCTCATGGGGCAGTTAAACTTGGGGAGAGATCTGCGGTAGCGGGAGCTCATTAATAGCGCAGACAGGCTGAGAAAGAAACTGAAATTTGTGAGATCTGTTCTGAAGCTGCTTTTTAGATCCAAAAAATATTTTGGACCCGGGGGACTTTCACTGTGGGAGCTTAGCCTTTGAGTTTTAGAGCAGCTTATGGTGGAGCAGATGACAAGCAGACATTATGTTATGATTTACGCCAGGGCACATGAGTGGCTTCAGTGAACTAGATATCAGCCACTATTTAAAAGGAAATATTACATTTTTTTGGCACAAGCAGTCCAGAGACAACTTGTGTCTGGGGCAAGAGAGTGCAACGGAACCACTGATATAAGTACGTCTCAGCAGGTATCCTGTGGCTCCTCATCCCAATTGTGAGAATAAACGTAGATGTATGACTATGTAACATTTGTACCTTCTTGTGTAGCAGACTGTTAACAATGCTGTGGTTAAAATGTGGTTAGGTTTAGGTACAAAAACCACTTGGTTATGGTTAGAAAAAAATCATGTTCTCTCAACCAGTTTTGTTGTGTGTCGGTCTCCAACAGCGGTCTGCAGCTGGCAGCCGTCACACCTATGCGCTTGCACAGACATTGTCATGTGCAAAAGTTTATACTGAGCAGCACTTTCAAATTTGAGGCGTCAAAACAGGAGTTTACAAACCAGATGGCTACGTCCATTATTTTTATACAATCTATAGTCCCTGCACCCAAAAGTTGTTATTTCCCACTGCAGGGACAAACATCATCCTCTTGCAGTGAGCACTTGTTAGAAAATATCAGTTACTGAATGTAAAAAGAGAAATTGGGAGACAGTTTATGAGCTACTGATTATCTATGATCTTTTTTACTCATAGAAAAAGATTGAGTACTGACATTTGTAACATCCATTTCCACCCACACTTTCTTTTATTTCTTTACTATCTGATTTTTTTAAATAGCGCAGGAGGATACTGTTCCCACCGTGAGATAATCAAAGTGAATTAAGATACAGCACACACTCAGAGACACAGAGAAAGAAAACAGTGAAGCAGGAGGGGAGGAGCAGGTCTGAGGTTTGGCCGGTACCTCTACAGCTACGCTAAAGTCCACCATGGACACACTGGTGTTCCTGTGCCAGCACACGTGCACCATGGTGTTACCACGGTGAGGGGCAGGCCTCTCCAGCGAGGTGTGCGACGCTGTTATGTCGTCCTCAGACTCCGCCTCCACCGAGTCCTCAGGGCATTCTGGGAAAGTCAGGAGGTTGTTACTGCTAGGCAATGAGCAGGGTAGTGAGGGGAGAAGGGCGCTAAAGCACAGACAATGTCAGATCATTTACAAATCAAACGTAGTCTTGTGTATCTGGGATTTCAGTCTGTGGAGTTTTAACTTAAAACTTACTGTATATCCACTGTTTATTTTTCAAGTATAACTTTATGCTACTGTATGTTTATGTAGTAACTTACTGTTGTCCGTCAGAAGGTCAAACGAAGGCCCGTTCCTTGTTTTCGCCGTCTCTATCGCCATCTGTATGTCCTCCATCCACTTCTCCATCTCCAATAGTGTACTATGGTGAAAACACACAAATGGACAACACTCAGCGTGACCCATGATTAGTCACAGCAGGAAGGCCTGGTGGTTAGAAACAGTCCAGTGAACAAGAATGTCACAAGTTGGATTCCAGTTAGTCCAGGTGTCCTGCCAAATTCTCCTTGAAGAGATACCAAGACACCATCTGCTCCCTTGTGGAGACTGGATCAGCTAAATAATAGTTATCTTTTTGTTTTTGTCACAGTGATTCAGATTCTATAGAAGAAAATTGTCTTCACAGTCTGTACAATGAAACAATCACGATCTAGACAGACAAGAGACATCACGCAGCACAAGTCTGTTACAGTGACCCAAGGTTACTCAAAACAATAATGGCTGAGGGCACAGATCTTCTCCCAAAGTGATGAATGAAATGACATGAATGAAAAAAGTTGCTAACAATCCAGAGGATGGGAGTAAAAAAAACAACAAGCAAACAAACAAAATATGTAAATCCTATTTTCATGCATTTATGTTCAATCAGGCTATCAGATAAGACACTGATATTGGGTTTTGCAGATGAATGGTAGTCTAACAAAAAAGTAAAGTTAGAAATGCTATGTGCACTGTGATATTATTAATAATGTCACATTAATTATCAAAGTGAATTAATAATTAACTAACTACTCTTCTTAAGTTTTGTTAACTGAGACTTTCTGATCGATAAATATCTTCACTAAGTACTGTTTTTTACCCACCTTGTCTTGGACTGATATTCAATTTTTATTTTTATTTTATTTTATTTATTTTATTATTTTATTTTATTATTTTTTATTATTTTATTTTATTATTGTTATTATTTTTTATTTAATTCAATTTTAATTTTAGGAGAATATTAATTAAATTCTTAATATTGAATATTAAAAATTGAATACGTTTTTGTTTTTGTTTTGTTTTTCTGTAATTGAAACTGTGTTAGAAAACCTCCTAAACCATGAGCTGTTGAGGTCGGACACAGCATTGCTGCATTTGTGACAACAAATATAGTATCAAAAAATCCCAAGTTCTGCAGAGGAGTGTCCACGAACGAGGACGAGAGGTCAACGTTCAGCAGAATGACGTATAAGTTCCAGTAAACCAAAAATGTAATGTCCTCATATGAGGACACAGGGTCTTAGGAGTACATATTAACTCACACTTATTACAAGGACTTAAATATAAATTGTTACAAACTGTAACTGTAAAGTGGGGGTGAAAAAAACAGGATTTTTAAAGTGATTCTCA
The DNA here is from genome assembly GCF_006386435.1 of Epinephelus moara. Taxonomy (NCBI): domain Eukaryota; kingdom Metazoa; phylum Chordata; class Actinopteri; order Perciformes; family Serranidae; genus Epinephelus; species Epinephelus moara. Next base: position 20,931,375 of record NC_065512.1, on the reverse strand, counting down.
GTGGAAATTATGCAACTGCTGATTAGTTATATAGTCACATATAGTTTGTCACTATATGTGAGAGCTCAGCTGCATCTGACCAAAGTGCATGCAACACTTCTTGACTCTGGTGTCTCCACACCAAAGTCCAGACACCCCAGAAAAAACAAGGTCACACATTAAGTTGTCACTTTGGGTTATTTTAGGTCCAGGTACAAGGTGTCTGCGCCCCGACGACCACCGTCCTTACCTTGCTGCCACCACCACCGACTGCTGCTGTCCAACCAACGTGAAGGCGTGCGGCACACCCCACTCATCTTCGCTCTCTCTGATCTGGGAGAAGAACACAGAGACACAGAAAAAACATTAGAGAGCAGCAGTATCTAGGACAGCAAGGACCAAAATAGACGAAAAGGGAGAGATGGAGGGAGGGATGATGAAAAGGAAGTGAGAGAGAAGGACATGTGTAGTCCTCCTGAAAGAGTGTGTGTGACTGTGTGTATGTGTTGGGGTGGAGGAAGACGCTGAAAGAGCTGCAGCTCAGCTGTTTGAGGTGGCTTTGTTCTGCAGTAATGACAAACTGGTGACAGCCGTTTGTGTTCGATGGAGACAAACAGCACTTACTGTCATGCCATGGAGCGGCAGCTGGCCATGCACTTTGAACTGATTGGTCGGCGTCATCCCTCGACTCGTGTACAAAATGACGTCGTTAAACTATTGTCAGGGAGGCAACAAGAGAAAGAGAATGCAAATTAACAGTCTTAATACCAGACGTCATTAAGTCTGTTAATAATAATTCAAAACTGAATGTAAATAAATAATCCTGGGGAAATTCAAACGTGCCATAGCAACCACAAAGACTGAATATTAATTCTAACCACATATACACACTGCTACCTTTTTGGTTGCCTTGTTTATCAAAGTTATATTTCCTATAAAATCAGACAACTGTGAAACACTTGCATGACATATGGCTGTCAAAGTTCTGAGCAACATGTGTTATTTTCCCCCAAAATGAACTCTTCTAGCTGCACTTAATCTGCCAGCACCATCTGAGTGATATATGGCTGGAAATGATGATTATTTTTCCACTGAGATCACGCCACGAAATAATTCAATTAGTGATATGACCTAGTCTGAAAAGAAAGTGGGTGTTACCAGGAAAAACATTCGTTGCTGTAGGCCTTTTCCAGACAGTTTGCTGAGGCAGCCTAACCTGATGAACTCCTGAGGAAGCAAAAACATGCATCACGTGTTAGTCACACATATCATACACGCTGTCTGTAGAGAACTAAAACATATCTGCCAGCTTATTCTTTCAAGCTTTAAACTCACCCGCCCAGGGACAACAAGATTGTCAACGCCGATCAAATCCTTCTTCAGCTCCAAAAGCTTCTGGAAGTTCTCCATCTTGATTAGGCTTCCCTGGAGCTGCTCCACCACCTCAGACACATCTGCCAGAGCAGCTACGGACCAATCAGAGGCAAGAGATTAATGGAGATAGACTGTTAGATTATGCTACAGTAGCAGAAGACTTTAAAAAGTATTTCACTCCTGGAAAGATGGTCTTTTCATAACACTGGGCTGTTTATGCAGTAGAAAGATTCAAAAACGTTTGAAATTGGTGCTCTATGACCAGAAAGAACAGATAAACCTACAACTACCAGAATGCACTGTGCCGAACCGGACGAATAAATGCTTCTGCTGGTGGATGAAGTAAAGCAAGCTTGGCCGGTTTTTCACAGGAAACAATATGGTAACAAACAATCTCGAAATACAGCTAAAATATCTGTTCATATTTGATCAGCACTGCTTAGTTTTACTGTTGGATCTCAGTATTTTCAGCAGTTTTCAGCTGTTGAAATTCTTGTATTACAGCCAAACAGTGCACTAAAATGCGTTTCTGACGACTTTTAGGTGGAAAGTTTGCAGCACAGTAACAGTATCTTGGTTTATATTTGATCAGCACTGCCTGTTTTTTTGTTTGACCAGAGAGTTTGAGAGAGGGGCAGCTCTGTCTCTCTCCAGCCCCATCTATACTCTTTGTGTCTGTGGTGGCAGGCATACAAAAATCAAGGAGGTTAAAAGAAAAGTCACTGTGTCATATAACATTGTAGCACTGGACAGTGAAATCTGGTCTGCACTTGGCAAAAGGCTCAATATCTGGCCCACTATCAGAGAATATGGGGATGATTTATTCATTTCACCGAGTTGGCCTTGACTCAGAATATATTTTATGTGAAAAATAAAGATATGGATGGGAATTAAAAATTTCCCAGTTACTGAAAAGGTCCGTAATAAAAGGCCATAAACAACGGCTTTCTATATGAAAACATTCTACAGTATATTGTCTGCTATCCATTCCAGTATACCCAAAAAGTTCAGTCAGGCTGAGCGCACCAAAAGAGGCAAAAAAGAGCACACTCATACAACACTTATTTCTAGCAGTCTGCTGTAACCCTCCAACATCACTGCTCCAGTTACATTATGCATGTGCCTGTTACATTTAAGCCTGATTTTAAGCCCTACATGGGCTGGGACCGAGCTACATCTCTAACTCCCTTGTTAACTATTTGCCTCCAAGAACACTGCGATCATCTTTTTGGAGGTTGACAGCAACAGCCGGAAGTAGATGTTGAATGCAGCCTTTGTCAATTACGCCCCAAAGCTATAGAACACACTACCTATAGATATCAGGGAAGCTAGCTCGCTGAATATTTTTTAAAAGAAATCTACAAACGTATCTGTTCACTTTAGCCTTTAACTAGCTCGGACTTCCTGATACAGGTCTGAAACTCTTTCTTTTTACACTTCACGCTGCTGCAACTCTTTTAAAATCTAACTTGATTTTATGATTTACAGTTTTACAACTCTATGATTTATAAATCAGTTCTGTTTTATGTTCATTCTGTCTATTTCCATGTGAAGCACTTATATTGCCCTTGTTGTAAAAGGACTTTGTGCTGCATTTCTTGTATGAAAGGTGCTATATAAATAAAGTTTATTATTATATTATTACACCAGAGCTCCCATAGGATCAGAGAGTGTGTCCCAGCCTTCATTCAATAGTGGAGGTACAATCTGTAGCTCAAGCAACAGCCCTAGAGCTAGCAAAAATCTGAGCTAAAAGATAAGCATGGAGATCTGGGCAATGGTAAGATGGAGGGAAGTTTACCAGAGTTCATTTACACATACTATCCACATTGTTATGATACAGAGCTGGTTGAAAATTGACACAGTATCCCCTATTTATTTTGGTATTTTGTTCTTGTTCAGCCTGAGCGCAGTACCTCTGCAGTCCCTGAAATCCACATGAGTAGCTGGGTAGTGTTTGCACAGGCGCTCCAGGATCTGCTTGTAGTGATTGAGGCGGTGCAGCGGCCGCAGGATGAAGACGTTGAGGGGGACGTAGCAGACCTTCTGCAGCTCAAAGTCTCTGCAGAGACTCTCCAACTTGCGGGACGCCCTGCACGCCTTCTCCAGCTCCACCAGAAGTTCAGACTGTTTATGCAGGTTTGTTGTCAGGGGCTGCGGATGAAGTTGGAACACATAAATGAGTATCAAATTCTTACTATAATTACAGATACGTGAGAGTGAGAGTGTTGCGTCACCTTCAACCCTTGGAGGTTCTTCAGCATGACATCTCCAATGCGCTGGTAGTCTCCTTTTATGTGAGCATTGGAGCGTCCTTCCCTAAAACAGATAAACATCAGCAAGTTTGTTATCGCTAAGCATTATGGAGCCATTTGTAGACAGTGAATTAATTAACTGAGCTACGCAAATGCACTTAAAGCCCATTGATTATTCAGATGAGCTTCAGTTCATGCAAGTAAAATTGCAATGAAGTTGGAAAGGGCTCTTTAAACTTTGAGAGCAAGATCTACCAGCAGGTGTCTCCCTTGAGTGTGATTTTCCCCACAGAGGGCGCAAGAGTAATGAGCTACCATTACTGGATTCATTCAGAATATTTAATATTTTGCTTCAGCATTTTATCAGGGGCTTTGGAGAAACATATCCAGTCTGTACACATGGGGAACAATGTGTGCAACACTTCCCTCCTAATCTATGACAAACAGCTTTCTAATCATAGTCACAACAACAAAGGTACATCTCTACTATAATATTTGAGTATGCAAAGCTAAAAAAGAGACACATGCAGCAGCAGATAATTTACATACACATTTGAATGTTGTTCTTATCAGCAGCGTTGACTGTAATATCACTTCCAGCTTTAATTCAAAGTTCTAACGATGACTAGCCAAAACAGGCTTTGAAATAAAAATACTTTATGTCTGCAGTTAATGGCCGTAAATTCTGACACTCTAACAGGCTTTAAGCATCACTGCCTGCATGTCTGTATGTGTGCGCGCGTGTGTGTGTGAGTGGGTGTGGGTGTGTGTATCATTCAGTGTGTGTTAGATAAAGCACCACATCATTAAGAAGATCAGACAGCAGAAACCCACAGGCAAGAAAAGGCCGGCCCTGGTGCAGCTCGATTGTTGCCATGGAGACGATAGCTCCTCGGGTCATCTGGAGGGACTGGGTCGCCCTCTCAGACTAAATGCCAATAAATCTCATTAAAAATAGGGGGCAGAAATTGTGATAAATTGGGCTAAACCCAAACCAACACATCGGCAGGCGTGTTGTGAACCCTGCAGGGATGTATTTTGAAGTGAAATGAGTCTCACCACAGAGCCAGCCGCTGCTCCACCTCCCTGAGAAAACCTGTGTGGAACTTGTGCAGAGGCTCGAAAGTGGAGAGGACGGTGTTCTTCAGAGAGTCTGGAGTCGCCTCGTCTTGTCCCACAGCGCTCTGGAAAGACTGAGGTCACAAATAGCAAGCATCAAAACAAGACAAGAAACTGTTTATATTAAAGCTGTAGTTGGTGACTTTTACTATAACTGTCACTATATCCAGACAGTAGTACATGAGACAAGTCTGTGAAAGAAATCGTATTCCTCTGCCTACTCTGTTGCCTTGTAGCACTTCAAATGGCTCGAACAGTTTGCTCTGGCCGGTGGGCAGTGCTTGGTTTTCGCTCAACTGTACTCAGCATGGTGTCCGGGTCAGGAACTTTCTCATTTTACAGCTAAACAGTACACTAAAATATCTTTCTGAAAACATCTGATGTGAGAAATAGACAATGCAGTGACATAATCTTGAGTCATATTTGATCAGCACTGCCTAGTAAGATAGGATGACTGCAATTCACGAGCCGTGACTGACATGACTGGCAGCTGCGTTAGAGACTCCTCGGCTCTGATTGGTTGTTTTTGCCGAGCCCTGGGGGATTCTAGCAAATGCCACTGGAAGCAGTAGGAAGAGGCAGAGGAACAAGAGCCAGATTATCAGTCTCATGTACTTCTGTGTGAATGTAGTGACAGTTTCAAGAAATATGACAACAGGTTACATTCATAAAAGTTACCAGTTGTAGCTTTAAGGATCCCCTTTCAGACATTACATCTACTCCTTGTACCTCACTGAAATGATATATGTACATGGAAATATTTGATTTCAAAACTACTGGTTGTCTCCTACTTCAATGATAAGTAATTTTGCAGTGTTTGTGCATGAGCAATTCGAGTTTCCACATCAAACTGGATCATGACTGGCTGCCAAACTGGTTTGGATATCACAAAATCCTGGCAACACGTACACATCTAGACTCAGATTTAAAGGGAGAGTTTGGATTTTTTTAAAGTGGGGTTGTATGAGGTACTTAACCATAGTCAGTGTGTGACATACAGTAGATATCAGTCAGCACATCCCCAGTTTGGAGAAGCAGGCAGAAGTACTGCCACAGAAGCTTATAAATGTACAGCTGTGGATGGGGGCCACAATGAGACGTACGTTAGCCTCCAGAGAAAATCAATATCAGTTTAAGTGTATGCAATATTTAGAATATTTTCACTGCTTTACCTTGCTGTCAGGCAGCCCTCTCTGATGGGGAACTCATGCAGTTTTCTATGCTGTCTTCAAAGCCAGACTCCATTGACAGAAACAGCTATTTTAGCCAGCTGAAGACGGGAGCTGCTGGTCTAGCGCTGCCTCTATTGGTAGTTTGTTTGTGTTATCGTGTGACTTTGGTGAAACAAAATTAACCCTTTAAAACTCACAGAAGCAAACAAACTGACTGACTGAGGCAGTGATAGACCAGCAGCTCCTGTGTTCTGCAAGGTAAAACTACTGTTTTGTCAATGGAGTCTGGTGGCTTTGACGAGAACATAGATGGGGAACTGAAGCCGTTAACAGGTTCTCCATTGGAAATTGCTGACAGCAAAATATAGTGAACACTTAAACTACTTTTTAAAGATTATTTTTAGGGTTTTTTTAGCCTTTAGTAGACAGGACAGATTGAAAGGGGTTGAGAGTTGACATGCAGCAAAGGGTTGCAAGCCAGAGTCGAACCTGCAACTGCTGCAGTGAGGCATCGCCCCTGTACATGGGGCACCAGCACTATCCACTACGCTGCCGACGCCCCACTACTATGATTTTTTAAGTGGGATTTTTTTAGGTGGCTAAAATAGGCTTTGCTGCAGCCCCTATCTACAACAGTGCATTGTTTAGCTTCTATGTCGGTACTCCAGCCTGCTTCTCCAAACTGGAGGCGTGCTTACCAACAGCTACTGTATGTAATACACTATGGACAAGTGCCTCATACAACCCCACTTCAAATAATCTGAACTATCCCTTTAAGGTGAGCACAGTGAGGCCAACATTCGTGTTAAGTAACAATAAGAAAAAAAAAAATGTGTGAAGGGAAACTATTTTCTGCTTCATGGTAGATAAAGCAACCATGTACAAACTGTAACAGTGGACTAATCAGATATTCGATTGCACTGCAATGGTTATCTCTCGATGACATCAGGTAACTCAAGTCCAGATTTTCTGGTCTCGAGCTTGTAAAGAGCTCGTTCAGTGAAAAGTTTTCACGAGCAAAGACTCTTCAAGATCATGTGTCAATATAGATTTTCCCAGGCTGCTAAAAAAAGACCTTTATCTGTGTTTCTGCTGTTGCGCTTCAGTGGCGTGACGTCCCTTAAATCCTGTAATTGCCTGAGAATGAATAGAAGAATCAATAGCCAATCACTCTTAACACTATTGTTCCATTAAGTCGCATTGAAGTCAAACGCATGTTGTGCGTTTGACCTCAGCGGGCATGAAAATAGCTTCATTCGGCTGACGTGATGGGAAAGGGAAGTGGGTCTTAGGAAAAGCTAGAAGGGCTTGACAAGAAGCGCCAGCTGTTGTTCGGATGACTTCACCCCAAACAGCGGCACACAACCAGTGTATGGGTAGAGAAACAGCACACACACACACAGCTGTAAAAAAGAACGAGGACACGAGCCAACCCAAATATTTATGAGATGTGTGAAAGGCTTCTCTGAAAATTACAAGACGGGAAAAGCTGCAGTCTTTGAAAGAAGCCAGAGGAAAAAAAAAGGAGTGATGCATTTTCTCCACGTGCGTGTGCCGAATCAGACAACGGCAGCGCTTCACTTCGGCCTCGTGAGAACATCCTCCTCGTTCGTTGCTGAAGGAGCTGTACCGCACATTTAATATCCTGTTTTCTGCTGCATTTCCTTTGAGATACTATCAAATGAAATGGTGTCCATATGCTTGTACCCAGCCAGTGCAAACTAAAGGAACACAGTGAATTGGGGAGCCTCATGCAGAGGGAACATGCGGCTAAATCCATCTATCTCTTTAAACACAAACACAGTTTAGTATTCACAGCCTTGAGTGAGACAGATAAATGCATTTCAGAGCGCGGGTGTGGGGAATGAATAAAAAATGAAATCGCATCTGCCAAAATATCCCTGTGTCACTGCCTGACTCTGTGTTTTGGCGGGCACTCTGCAATGGAGCAGCTAACCGGAATAATCAATGTTTTCTCCCCAGAGGACAGTGCAGGAGAAAACAAACAGTGGAGCAGCATGTTGGCAAGCTGGCAATTTTTTTTTTTTTTTTTTTTTTTGTTCTTACCACAGTCACCACCTCCAGGTCCTTCACATACGTCCTTTCTGTAGTCAGCAGCTCCTTGGCAATGAAGTAGGCCCGATCTGTTGGGAACCTCTGCAAAGACATCACAACAGAGAGGAGACTGTGAGCAAGGAGAAATTAACTGTACAGCTATGAAGCATGAGTCCAGCCAGCGTATCGCCTGTCTAACCTATTTCTCTGAGTAGACTTACAAGAAAATACTTCGGTCCCTGTGGAGCGTTATTTAGGACAGGTAATCTAGGTCCAGTGCTATTCTGAGTATGTGGCGGCGGCTTTGAAGCACAAGTTAAGTTAAAAAAACAACAACAACAAAACTGATACAACACAGTAAGTTAATGTAGTGAGACATTAAATCCAGTGGCAGTTCACCCCTAAATCAAAAATACATATTGTTCCTCTTACCTGTAGAGCTATTTATCAGTCTAGATTGTTTAGGTGTGTGTTGCAGAGTGTTGGAGATATCAGCCGTAGAGATGTCTGCCTTCTTTCACATACAGTCAGGTCCATAATTATTTGGACAATGATACAGTTGTCGTCATTTTGGCTCTGTACACCACCACAATGGGTTTTAAATGAAACAATGAATACCTGCTTAAAGTGCAGACTCTCAGCTTTCATTTAAGGCTTTTTTCAAAAATGTAGTATGAACCGTGTAGGAATGA